>NW_021604615.1:6208546-6230026 GCF_004785775.1 Grammomys surdaster
TCACTACATTCTCCATACATACACATGTTCACATGTGCACACTCATTCCATTCCTCCTTACACAGACAATTCACATGTTCACACTCATTCCATCCCTCCATATACACACATGTTCACATGTGCACGCTCCCCTCCTCTACACTCACCAAGGGAAAAAACAGGCAGTTCCAAGATTGACCTTTGGCCTTCATGTGCACATCCCACCCACACCCCCATGGAGTATAGTGGGACATTGTATTGAGTAGTCAGGCTGGGAGAGTCTGAAATGACTCCTCCAACGAGCCCATGGAGCTTTGTCCTGAACAGGTGCTTCATTTGGGAAATAGTGTTTGTCTCCAGGGATCCTCCCGTTCTATAGGCTGTGTAGATAGTGCACACAGACACTAGCTTTCTGAGTCTAGAGAACATGTGCTTCGGGTTCTTTCCCTACAACTAGCTGTTGTAAATAACCAGACAAAGCACACATCCACGGGAAGCTTTTCAGGAAAGGCCAGTTAAAATGGAGGTAATTAAACACAACTCACGTGGTGCAGCTGCTCCACAGTGCCCCTTGAATCTGAGTTAAGATGTGCTGGGTTAGAGTGTTCCCAGTTATTATTTAATTAGTGTCTGAGTGTGGAAAAGCAGTCAGGGATAAGAGGATAAGAGGATGGCTCTGCCAGGCTTCTGACTAAATGGAAGGTCGCAAACGGAGCTTGTTTTTCCAGGAAAGATTAGTGTTGAAATGAAAGAGAATGTGTTCAATGATCTATATTTTTAGGTTGGTAAAACTTTGTGGACGATGAAGTCAGTCTTCTCACACACACACACACACACACACTGTCTGGCACATCACAGAAAGCTTGGTGGAGTTGTGCACACACACACACTGGCTCAAGCTTGGGGACAGTACTCTGCCATCAACCTGTCAGTTCTGACCATCACTTCCCCAAGAACTAAGAGAAACTTCTGGTACACTCAAGAGTTGATTCAGTCAGCTTTGGGAAGCGTGTTGGATGGTCTCTAATGACTTCATTTTCCTGTTTTGCAGTTTTACAAAGAGCATTGTCCCTCCATACAGCGCACAGGACAAAGGACATGGACAACCTTTTTCAGTTGGTGAGAAACATTGTGCCTGCTCTGACATCGAAGAAACACAAGGGTCAAGACGGAAGAATAGGCATAGTCGGAGGCTGTCAAGAGTGAGTGCTGCCTGTAAGACTGCGTTTAGAAAGGCCCTTTCCCTCTTGCCTGTCTGCATCTGCCTTCCTCTGCACCACCTTTCCCTATCCATCTCTGTCCATCTCTGTCCATGTCTGTCCGTCCACCCATGTGCAGTGATCGTTTCCAAATGCAGTCTGATAAGATGCAAGGTACTTCTCACTGGTTACCTTTTTGACCAAGATGAAGGCAGAGGGCTCAGATGGCTCACCCGCCGGTGAGTGGTGGTGGTGGTAAGGCAGAGGGCTCAGACGGCTCGCCCGCCGGTGAGTGGTGGTGGTGGTAAGGCAGAGGGCTCAGACGGCTCGCCCGCCGGTGAGTGGTGGTGGTGGTAAGGCGGTGGTGGTGGTGGCTTTAGGTCCTCGCACCCCAGCGGTGTGTCCATGTGCCGGTGGACGGTGGGCTTCGAGCTCCTGCGGGCCTGGGTAGTCTTTCTTACGGGTTTTTGCACATGTAAACTTCATTGCTTCAAGCTGTGCCGCTGTAGTTGTAAGGAGTGTGAGCACTCAGCAGGCCCCAGTGTGCTGCGCAGGTGGAAGGGGTTTCTAGGCTGTGTGTGCTGTTCTGTAGTCTGTTTTGTTGAGACCCACTTTATCTTCTCTTTTTTAATACTTTGTGGCTGTGTTTACTATGTAAGGGTATGTCACCTGTCCTTGTCTGTGAGTCCTTCTGCCTCTGGCCTCAGTTCTTCCCTGGTTCCTGTTTGAGAACCTGCTTACTTTCTGCCTACGCTTACATCACACCTCTGCAAATACATAGCTACGTTATTTTTCTTGAGATAGTTTCCCACCAAGCTAGCCTCAAACCTGGAGAATCCTCCTGTCTCATCCTCCCAGATGCTGGGATCTTGGTGTGCACTAGTTAGCCTTGCTGCTCATTGTTTATCTTACCCCGTGCTTCCTTTTCCTTTCTTAGCTTTTCTTTGGATTAACTTGAAATGTCTTTCTACTTGGAAATTCAGCCAACTGTCACCGTTTCCATGCGCCACCGTGCTTCACAGGTCGTGAGGCAGCTGTTGGGCGCTTTGGTGACAGAGCCACCACGTGGTTCCAGCTGAACTGTTGGCTGGTAAAGTTAGCTGTGTATGTTGTGGGTTGTGTTTGTTCTCCTGCTTTCCCTGTGCTTCCCTGGCAGCAGCTGAGCCTCCTGCAGGTTCCCGATGCACGGTGGCGGTGGCTGGCCGGCTGTGGGCCTCAGGGGCAGCTGCTGTGGTAATCTGGAGCCCATGCCTTCTGTGCCCAGTTTGCTGGCACTTTAAGTCCTGTCCACTTACTTCATACTCATCCGAGTCACCTGCTCTAGAAGCCCGCCATTTCACCAGCCTGGATCCCAGTGCGTGGCTTTTGGTGTGTCCCATCAGTCTGTTAGCACTCCCCTCATCTGTTGGCTTCTGTTACACCTCAGCTGCCTTTCCACCCCAGTGGCTTCCCTGTGCTGGCGACTGTGAGGTCCTGTGGCCCGAGCAGCCTCGCTCTGCTTGGCAGTGTCTTGTCATGACGCGTGTCCCTGTGCAGAAATGAGAGTGTGGGCGGGGCCTGTGTGGTCCCTTCTCTGGTGATTTGGACACACTTTGGTGACACTGCCGTGGAAGAGCAGGTCACATGTGGAGAATAGCCTCGGGTTCTGTGTCTTCATCTATCCCTGGCTTGTTTCTCTGGTGGAGAGGACAGACCAGCAGCAGTGAGCACTGTAACTCTGCTTAGATATAGCCACATGCCATCAGAGCATAGAAGGCAGCGTTCCTGCTCTGAGGTCCTGGTGTCTGCCTTGATGGTCCACCTTCTCCCTGACAGAAGCCTGTAGCCAGCTAGCTCTTCTCTGAACTTGGTATGGACTCCTCAGTTACACAAGCCAGTGTTGAGAATCGATCACAGATGTCATGTGACACCTCTCTAAGTCTGCTCATGTGTACACGTTTACTGAGTTATCTCCTCCATGCTAAGTTTGGGTTTTGAGCTAGAGTCTTTATCACTTGTTGATAACTCATGTATGTTAACATATAGTTCTTATCTGCTTGTGTTGGTAACATACTACTGGCAATTGTCTTTGCTTCACTGAGGTTCTAACTGCAGTGTCTCCATCTTAGGTACACAGGAGCACCATATTTTGCAGGAATCTCAGCTCTGAAAGTGGTAGGTTTACCTCAGAGTCTCTCATTGGGGTTTCTCTGTTTAAAAGTTGGGTTGTTTAGGGACTTGGGGAATTGGCTTTGCATGTAAGAACACGTGAAACACAGGCATTGGGGTCTGAGTTCACATCCTTCCTCCTACCAAAAATGTGGCCACCAGGCGTACAGGGAGACAGGAGGATCCCAAGGGTTTACTGGCAATCAGCCCAGCTCCAGGCAGAGAATGAGGAAGCAGCATACCCAATGCCTCCTCTTGCCTCTGGGTGTACACACCTAAATGTGTGTATATACCATACATGTACATAACACACCATCATACCCAAGCGCGTGACATTTCCCTATGATGTTACTTAATTTCTATCATGAAACATTTGCCTTAGTTATATATGAACAATTCAACTCATGTGTGTATGTGCATGTGTGTGTGTTCCTATTGAACATGGCCTTCTCTGAGCCCACCTCTCATTTCTCAGGGTGCAGATTTGACCCACGTGTTCTGTGCCCGGGAAGCTGCACCAGTGATCAAGTCCTACAGCCCAGAGCTGATCGTCCACCCAGTCCTGTGAGTGCAGAATGGGTGTCTTTCCCTGCGGCAGCACTGTCACACTCCTGTGTCTGCGGGCTGTGTCATCCCAGCCTCTTAAGGCTCAGGCTAAAGGCTTACAAATTGGAGGCCAGCTTGGACAACTAACAACCATGTCTCAAAAGAAACTTGTAAAAGGTTTAGGATATGGCTCTCGCAGTGGAGGTCTGATCCCCAGCACCACAGACAAAAAGAAAGCCACAACGAGCCACTGTTTGGCATCAGCATAAGACAGTGAGAAGGCTAGAGAGAACCAGGGCTCAAGAGCAGCGGATGTGTGTAGTGTGTGGGGACTCAGTCTCAGCATCATCTGGGGCCTGTGTGGGCAGGGTTGCCTGAGGCACATACATGCTCACAATGCTTGGCTTCTGTAGGGTTTAGTGGGTAGCTCTGGGCTGAGCAGTGTGTTCCAGGGGCTCCTCAGAGCTTCACTGATGACAGGGCCCACATGTCTCCCTGGGCAGTGCCACCAAGCACTGAGACGCCCCGAGGGAGCTCAGGGCCATGTTCTCTTTTGTCCCACTTTAACCACAATAAAGTTGGGCTGGAGAAGCGGCTCAGCAGTTGAGAACACTGGCTGCTCTTGCAGAGGAGCCAGGTTCTATTCCAAGCATCCACATGGCAGCTCACACCGTCTATAACTCTAGCCTCAGGGGCTCTGATGCCCTCTTCTGACCTCTGCGGGTACTAGGTGCATGTATAGTGTACAGACATACATGCAGGGAAAAACTATCTAATGAAGTAATGCAGTCTTAAAAAGCTAAGGCAAAAGTAAACCAATACATGGAGAAGACCAAGGCGATGCATGGGCCAGATGCATCCTGGGGCAGGGAAAGGATGGGCTCGTGGGTCAGGCGCTCAGCCAGCAGTCTGCACTTGAGTCACTGGTGCCGAGCCAGGCCTAACTTCTGTGGTATTCTGGAATGTGAGTGTGTGGGACGGTCACATGAGTGCTGGCTAGGGAAGGGGCTGTGAGAACGTCTGTACTAGTGCACCCGTTCACTATACACCTAAATTATTTTCACAATAAGATGGTTTAGAGCCGAGATGTGGGGCACTTCCCTCCATGTTCAGGGTCCTGGGTTCAGTCCCCAACACACACAACGTGGTTTCAGATAAACAAACAAAAGCCTGGAGAAAACCATTCTGCCTTTCTCTTTTGTTAGTGACAGTTCTAACGCTGTTGAGGAGGTGGAGAAATGGCTCCCCAGGCTGCATGCCCTGGTCGTGGGACCTGGCCTAGGTAGGGACGACCTTCTTCTCAACAATGTCAGGGTAAGTGGTGTCCTGCCAAGCACTCTCCCTCAGATACAACATTGGGGCACAAGCATTTCTTTAGTTCTTCAGGCCCGGTGCATGCTGTTGTCGGTCTTTGAAAGTGGATGGAGATGGGCTGCGGGTCAGAGGGGAGGGGAGGCCACCAGGGGTGATGAGGGGTTTCCTGAACAGGGCAGACTGGATGAGTCTCTTTCCTCTGAGGTTTTCTCATCAGCAGCCGCAGAGAGCAGAGGTTGCATGAGATTTCCCGCCTGGTTTCACAGAAGCCAGTAGGCCTGAGGTTTGGACAGACATGCAGCAGGTCTGTGTCCCTTTAGTGTGACTCTTTTTGCCAGGGCTCCTGGTGGCCTCTGCATCTGTCAGTTCCATGAGAGGAATGAATCCTGTGCTGTTGTGACTGGGCAGCATGTTGTCACATCTGTAGTTCATTCTGCAGTGTGTCAGGCGTCTCCTCCTTCCCGAACCCGTCAGCATCCTGGTGGAATCCAGTGTCCTAAGCGACTGGTCTGGGCCTGGCTCCAGTGGAGCCTCTACTTTCCCAGTCTTAGGATCAGTCTTTTGCGTTGCAGTATTGGCTGGGCTGTGGGAGCTGACCCTGTAGATCAGCAGTTCTCAACCTCCTAATGCCGCACCCTTAAATACAGCTCCCCGGACTGCTGCATTCACAGTGAGCTTCTCGTTCACGAGCTGCCTTAGACCTAAGTTAGCTAGAACGCTCTCTACACCATGTTTCTTCTGCAGCTCGCCCTGCGGGTCCTAGAGACACTTGCCTGGGGTAGGCGTGTGTCTCTTACGTCTAAGCACCTTTTAACAGCTATCTCAGAACTGTGTACTTACTGTTAGGCTGTGTCTTCCAGTGATGTCTTATGTTCACACACATACCTTCACAGGGCTCTGCTCCTGGGTACTGTGGCTCATCCCTCTGAGAGAAGCACGGCCTGCTGTGGCAAACCTCAGTGTCATAGGGTTAGCTTTGGCTGCTACTCTGCTGTATCAGGAGAAACTAGAAGAGACCCTGCTGTCACATTGCCAAAGACCACAAAATCAGAAGTGGACCTAAGATCTGAATTGCAGCACCCTGTGGGCTAACAGTAAATCCAGAGTCACAGCAAGCAGGCAGACCTTTGTTAAGGAAGGAAATGGGCTTCTCTGAGGTTCATGTGCCCAGACCTTGCTTAGGGGGCTTTTGAACTTGGGCCAGAGCCAGACATGATGTATGTTCTTACTTGGGCACATTTCTCTGTGTGCTGACAGTTCTATGTCAACTTGACACAAGCTAGAGTCGTCAGAGAGGAGGGAGCTTCAATTGAGAAAATGCCCCCATAAGATCAGCTGTAGGCAGGCCTGTAAGCATTTTCCTAGTTAGTGATTGATGGGGTAGGGCCGAGACCATTGTGAGCAGTCCTGGGTTCTATAAGAAAGCAGGAGGAGCAAGCCATGAGCAGCAAGCCAGTAAGCAGCACCCTCCATGGCCTCTGCATCGGCTCCTGCCTCCAGGTTCCTGTCCTCTGTGAGTTTCTGCCTTGACTTCTTTTAGTGGTGAGCTGTGATATAGTGTAAGGCAGATGAACTCTTTCCTCCCCAGGTTGTTTCGGGTCAGTGTTTCCTCCTGGCAGCCGTCCCCCTGACCAGGACACTGACCAGGACACTTGGGAACAAGGACTGAGCGGGCCGGGCTCCATTTACAGTTGCGGTGTCTCCTCATGTTTTCTTGTCCATCACTGGTGTCTTTTACTGTTAAACATGCACTGTGTGCACGTGCTGCCTGTGTGGATGTGCACATCACGGCATGGAGATGAAGGTCAGAGGTCAACTCGCAGGAGTCAGTTCTGGTGGGCAGCAGGCACCTTTAATCTGACCACTTTCCTAGCTCATCTGATTGCCGTGTGGTCTTCTCATAGCGCACTGGTTGATAGATAATTAACAACTATGAAGATTGCACGTGTATCAGTAAATAATTAACAACTATGAAGATTGCACGTGTATCAGTACTTTAAAATGAGAAGCCTCCGAAGCTTTCAGTATAGGATGGAGGTAGAGTTCTGTTGGGAAATGGTCCACTACTGTTACGATTACTCGCCATTTAAAAGCATGTGAATGAAATGGTACGGAGAACGGATAACCGATGATTTGGAGACTTCCTAACCTTGAGCCTTCGGGTACTGAAGTGTCACATGAGCTGGGTGTTTGCAGTGGTGGAGGCCTTCGTGGGCAGGCGCGGGAGCCACAAGCTGGGTCTGCCCAATGTTAGATGTTATATAATTGCCTACACTGTTTAGTTTACACTGTCTGCTCTTTTGCCTCCTCTTGAGGGGATGTAGTTGTTCTGAAGGAGGCTCCCCGCAGGCTTTACAGCAGACAGGGAGACGGTCAGTGTGGTAAGAGTGGAACTCGGGTCAGCCTGATTTTGGTAACTGGTGCTGGGCCAAGACTCTTAGAGCCTGAGCCAGGCTTTAACCATATTTAAGCACAGCACAATTCTGGAAAACAGAATTCGGATAACTACTCAGTCCTGGTGCACAACAATTCAAGACATGCTTACACTGAGATACACAGAGTGCATCTGGCTTCTTTCACAAAACGGGTACTGTGGAGTCAGAGATGGTGCCCAAGCTTTAGGGTCTGCGGAGATTGAGGTAAACATAATGCCTGTGGGTCAGCATTGGCCTGGCCCTGAGATAACACAGAATTCACTTAGGCTGTTGTAACGCACAAGTGATATCATGCATAAGGATGGGTTTATGGCCTAGAAGCAATGCTCAGCATCTAGGGGAAGGTCTGGGGTAAGTAAAGCATCGATCCTGGGAGACACAGGCAGATCCCGGCTCACCAGACAGCAAAGGGTCACCAATCATGGGAGACACAGGCAGATCCCGGCTCACCAGACAGCAAAGGGTCACCAATCCTGGGAGACACAGGCAGAGCCCGGCTCACCAGACAGCAAAGGGTCACCAATCCTGGGAGACACAGGCAGAGCCCAGCTCACCAGACAGCAAAGGGTCACCAATCCTGGGAGACATAGGCAGAGCCCGGCTCACCAGACAGCAAAGGGTCACCAATCCTGGGAGACATAGGCAGAGCCCAGCTCACCAGACAGCAAAGGGTCACCAGGTTGTAAACTCCATCGTTCCCAGCATTCTATGAGGACCAGCTGAGCACCTCGTTCCATTGAAGGTGGGTAGGCCGTGGGTTTAGTTTCCCTGGCTTCTCCAGTGCTCGTCTGTCTGACAAGGCCTTCTTGCCCTCTGCACCGTTCAGCTCGTCTGCTCTTCTGCAGGGCATTTTGGAATCAACCAAGGCCAGGGACATCCCTGTCGTCATTGATGCGGTGAGTGTGGCCTCTCATCTCCTACAGTCAGTCAGCATAGGGTCTCTGAGGCCCACCCACCGGTGAAGGTGCACCCTTGTTCTGCACAGGACGGCCTGTGGCTGATTGCCCAGCAGCCAGCCCTCATCCATGGCTACCAGAAGGCCGTGCTCACCCCCAACCATGTGGAGTTCAGCAGACTCTGGGAAGCTGTGGTGAGTTCGTGGGCCTCAGGGAAGAAGGGACAGAAGCCTCTTGTCTGGGCCTGGGGTGAAGCGGGCCATGGGCCTGTCTGCAGGGACAGCGACTTGTACATGTTTGCCCTGTGATCCTCTATGTGTGCCTCCTGCACCTCCTACAGCTCCCGTGTGAATTCTGTTGGATGAATGTGGTGTGACAGGCTAGGGCCAGACACTGCCTGCTGTGCTCACCGGCCAAGGCACTCACTGTGTGCTATGGTGCGAGTCTGTGAGCCTGCAGCCTCCATGGGGTGTGGGGACAGAAGAACTCAACTGAAATAATAGGAGGCCATGAATCCTGATAAGAGGCATCTCATAAGCCCGGGCTCTGTGGGGAGGGGAGGGGCATTATCCTTATCAGATGTGCACTGTGTCCACAAACCTGGTGCAGCAGGTCATGAGAGAACAAGCTCTAGAGTAAGTCTCTTTGAGGGCTTGGTGTCTGTGATGTCCTAGCCTCTTTCTACCCCCTTAGCCCTTAACCAGTGCCTGATTTCTGTGGACTCTTACTGGGCAGGATGGGTACTCGCCGTGCCACACACAGTGACACTCAGTGACCTGTGTGTCCAGGAGGACTTGACTTTCTGTGATTGCTGTCTTGTGTTCTAGCTCAGTAGCCCTATGGACACCAGAAATCTCAGGGAGTCCACACTGAAGCTCAGCCAGGCCCTGGGGAACATCACAGTGGTCCAGAAAGGAGAACAGGACCTCATCTCTTGCGGCCAGCAGGGTGAGTGAGAACCTGGTGTGTCGCTCAGGCCATGGAGGCCTGAGTCGGGAACCCTCTCCTTCGTTCACATGCTGATGACATACATTGAACTTGGCAGCCACAGCTTTAAAGCACACACACACACACCCCTTCAATCATAGCCTTCAGGAAGCAGAGGCAGATAGATCTCTGTGTGAGGCCAGCCTGGTCTACATAGTGACTTCTAGGACACCCAGAACTACATAGAGGGATCCTGTCTCCTAAAAACAAACAAACAAACAAACAAAAAAACAAAAGCAAGCAAACAACCCCCCAACCCCCCCCTTTTTGGAAGCAGGTTTGAGGCAGAGATTCTGCATGGACCTAGGCCTACCCCAGCCTGTCACCTCTCTTATACCTGGGCACCCCCACATAATAACAGTCATTTGAGTATTTGCTGTGTTTTGTCTTAACTGGGAAGTGAAGGAAACCTCAGAGCTGGCTGACATGAACTGGAAATGCCAGTTGCCTCCCCCAGGAGCTTAAGGGGCTGCTCAGCTGAGAGCAGAGTGGAGGCAGGGGGGAGTGTGGGTGTCCCTAGTAAGCCTGCTGCTCTGCACTCTCAGAGACGGCCAGGCCATCATACTATTCAGTATAAGTAGCTGTTAGCAAGATATTGTTGTTGAAGGGACCTGAAATTAGAGTTCTTAGAACCCCAAGGGATGGGCTGGAGAGATGGCTCAGCGGTTGAGAGCTTTAAGAGCACTGACTGCTCTTCCAGTAGTCCCAAGTTCAATTCCTAGCAACTTCATGGTGGCTCACAACCATCTGTAATGGGGTCCGATGCTCTCTACTGGTGTGTCTGAAGACAGCGACAGTGTACTCATATAAATAAAATAAATCTTAAAAACCAAAACCCCGCGGCACAGTGGTCGTGCATGTGAAACCATGAATATCCACCCAGAGCCAGGACAAGACATACACAGAATGTTCTCAGGGCACCCAGAGTGTAGCAATGAGAACCAAATGCAGCACCAGGTTCTCAAGACGTTTCCCAGAGAAACCCATTAGCATGTGCACAGGTATCCATGTGGGGTGCTGCGGGTGCTGCGGGTGCTGTGAGATGGCATGTGGGCTGCTTTCCTCAGGGCCCAAGCTCCATGGAACATGCAGGGAGGGGCAGCTCATGGTGTCTGTTCTGTGCAGTGCTTGTGTGCAGCCAGGAAGGCAGCAGTCGCAGGTGTGGCGGGCAAGGCGATCTCCTGTCGGGCTCCCTGGGTGTCATGGTGCACTGGGCCCTCCGTGCCGGACCAGAGAAAACAAATGGGTATGGCGCACCTTTTCCTGCTTTGATACTGTTCACGTGTCAAATCTCTTTAATATCCCTGGTGAACTATCAGTGCTCCATAGGAGACGTCTGAAGCCAAGGTTCCCTGCCCACGGGAGCGTCTACAAACACCCGCCGGACCCAAATCTACCGGTGAAGGTGTGGCTCTGGCATTGGCTAATCCAAGCAGCCGTGGTTGACTGACACCATTGTGGGGAGTTGAGCAGGGGCTTCTATAAACTGAGGGTAGAGAGCACACAGGCTGGAGGAATGGCCCTCCTGGACATTCGTCCTCACAGCCGTGAGTCTCTATGATCAGAGGATGTCCCCACGCCTCCCCACGCCTCCGACCTGTCCTATGGACCATTATGGTCACACATGCTAGGTATGGGATGTGTAGTTCCTGGGGCCCCACCTGGTGCCACTGGTACAGACAGGGTGGGGTCTCAGGCGGCCTTAACCTTCACTCAGACGTGCAGGGCAGTGGCGGTTCTGGTTTGTCCTGTGACCCAAAATGGAGTGTGCAGTGGAGTAGCAGGTTTACATGCAGCCTCAGGCATTCTACCGCATTCCAGGAACAACAGTGAGCACCATTAAAGACCCCTCCCCCACCCCACCAGCTAGTGTCACACACCTGGCAAACTCTTCCGTCTCCAGGAATGAGACCCAGGGCCTCCTAGTGCTTCTCTGGCCTACTCTGCCACCGCGCCTTACGCTAGCTCTAGTGAGGATGTCGGGGGATGCCAGTGCTCAGCTGCAGTAAAGTGGCCTCTCTGGAGCCTGGCTGGCTTGAGTTTGCTATTTGGGAGTTGAAGGTAGAAATGGGGTGAAAAATCAGAGCCCAGAGCTCTTACTGCGGCCTCCAGCAGGAAAGCCCTCAAGTGGCTGTGCTCTCTCTTGCAGCTCCAGCCCGCTCCTGGTGGCTGCCTGGGGCGCTTGCACACTCACAAGGGAGTGTAACCATCAGGCCTTCCAGAAGTATGGACGCTCCACAACCACGACCGACATGATCGCTGAGATAGGAACTGCCTTCAGCAGGCTCTTCACGACCTGAGCCGGTTCAGACTCGAGTACCACAGTCTGAATCCTCCTTTTGCCTAGCCTTGGACCCAGCAGCACTTGGTACTTGATGGATTTTAGCCTGAACTAGCTGACAGGATTTAGGACGTAGCTGTCTATTCGGACTAACTAGAGTTGAGACGTTAACAACAACATTAATCTTGTCTTCCATGGTTTTCTTAGCTTCTCAGAAATAGCTGAGAAGAAAATGAGAATAAAATTCCTCCCAGCAGCCCAACTGGATCTGGGTTTGCTCTGAGACAGAACATTTGGAGTTTGCGGTTGATCTCTGCTTCTTGCGCCTTTTCATTACTAGACAGTAACCCCTCAGGGCTCCAGTCTTTGCATGGCTGGGGAGTGTAGGATTTGGTTTTTAACTAAGGCTCACCGGATGCCATGGGCATTCTTGGGCCTTCTAGTCTTCTGTTCAGTGACTGAGTGCTAACTTAGTAAAGTCATTCAGAATAGACAGTGGCCACGCAGAGCAGATCTTTCAGAGGCTTGTGGGAAGGGAAGGGTGCCACTGGCATTTGAGTGTGGCAGGGAGTGCCTAGATACCACAGGTCTGCTACCCGTGTGTTCACTGCTGTGCACTGAGGCCATGCACTCAGACTGCTAAGCCTCCCTCCCTAGAGTGGCCTGCCAGCTGCATGCCTAGTTTTTGGGGGACTGCTCTGTGGCTCCCCTTGTGTCTAATCCCTGGGCAAAGGCCAGCTAACCATGTCCAGGAACGTCTCCTGAACAGACTTGAACTCACTGAAGGGAATGTTGAGAATGTGACCGTTGTGGTACCGACCCAGTTAACTGTCTAGACCATTCTCAATATACACCAGTGGGCAGCCCAGGCGCACTTCACTGTTGGCTTAACAGCCACAATTGGCAACTTTAATATAAAGTTTTCATCACAAAAAAGCAGATGTCTGGCGTGGAGGCACGTGGGTGCAGCCGCCTCATCCTCAGTTCCCAGGTCTCTGGTGTCTTGTTCTTGGATCCAGCAGTTCCCATGTGGAAGCTGCATTGCCTCTGTCCTGAAGGAGAAGGCTCTGGGTAGGCATCACATCCTCTATTCAAGGTGACAGGTCAGAAAGCAAAGCCAGAAGAGGCAGAGGGATGCCAAGGAGGGGGGATAACACTGCCTGACAGGGTAGCTCCTGGCTCCTGGGTTGAGTTTGCAGTTCTTCCTGCTTACACCCCACCCCACCCCCCAGCCCTCCACATCTGCCTCAGGTGGGTCTCTCAGAGATTGGGTGACCAGCCACTGTCTGCCCCTGTGCCATCTGTCTCCCGTGACGTTGCTGTCCCCTGTGCTGTACTGTCTCCTGTGACATTGCTGTCCCTGTATCTGCAGTATTGCCCACCTTAACATTGATGCCATGGGTGATGAGGTCCTGGCGTAGTGTGTCACATGCCTCCAGCAAGGGCTGCCTCTCCTGGAGCTGCTGTTTGCGGGCCTCCCCAGTAGCCCCAGGTGTGGCCAGTGCGTACTGGCGGACCTTCAGCCTGAAGCGCACTAGGTCATCCACCACACAGTGCAGGGTCACTGTGCTGCTGTCTCCTGAAACACACTGAGCCACAGTGCCCGATAAGGCAGGACCCCGGGTATAGCCTGGGAGATCACACTCACTAGATCTGGGCTGAGACCTGGAAATCTATCAGTTTTCCTGATGCTAGCCCTTTCTGGAGAATATGTGGGGGAGGTTAGGTTAGTCACAAGAACAGCTCAGCAAGACTTCATGCCTTGACTAGCTCACTTCATACATCAAAGCTGGCAATACCCACTTTGACTCTGCCCACCTGGACCTCAGCAACAGTTGTATGATGTGACAAGTGTGACAGAATCTTGTCATCTCCAGATAATCTAGCAGCCCGAGCCTTAAGCATGAATGAAGACAAACCTTTTTGCCACAGCCAAGCATCATGTAAGCCAGAGCCAGTGTCAATGTCAAGTGGCCTGTGCCGTGTGTGTGTGTGTGTGTGTGTGTGTGTGTGTGTGTGTGTACATACTGAGATCCCAGGAAGTGGGCTATCAAGCAGTCTTGCTGGCTGTACAAACACTGGCTAAGGGAACAAAATGGAAGTACCCTGTTAAAGCAGAAGGCACATTTTTGTGGAAGCCAGCAGGAGACCCTGGGAGAGGCTACAGAATACAGAAGCCTTGGCAGGACTGTCACTGCTGTGGAGTGATGCTCTAGCTGACCGTGACAGAGGTACAGTCTGGCTACAGCCAGGACAATGGCTGAGCTGTTGCTTTGTCCTTCCGAGACAGCCCTAAAGCTGTTAGGTATAGCAGAGTGAAGTGAGAAACAAAGGGACCCTAAAGGGGACTTTAGAACACAACGCCAGTTAGAATATCAGCAGAATGGAGTTATGTGCACAGAAAAGGGGCCACCCAGAGAGAAGAGCTGCCCTGTGTAGCTTCTGGGTAAATCCACTGGGGCTGGGGCTGAGTGGATAGCGACCCTGGGCTTCAGTATCCATAGATAGGTGCAGTAGCTAACTTAAGATACAGTCATGTGCTCTAAGTGCACACACCTCACCTTTGTGCACTGAGAGACCTGCATGGACACTAACCCAGAAAGTCTACAGTGACATCCAGAGGTCACACCTAGGGACCATGGCCAGCCCCATGGATGACATAAGCCATGCACTTAGCTGAATTGGAAATGAATAGACCAGGACACTTGTCTGTTCTGCTGTGGACCAGGCATCCAAGCATCTCCCTGAGGGAGGAGAGGGTTGTGGGAGGGCCTGGCAGCCTTGCCCTTTCTGCTTGGTACAACTGAACATCACAAGAAGGGACAGGGAACTCAAGTGTCCTGAGGACAGCCAGACAGGATGGGACCTCATAACTGGCTCATGCCCACTGCCATCTCTTACATGGCTTGGGGGAAACGTCCTCACATGCACCTTTTCTGTGCTATGGAGCAGGATGCTGGCTCCAACTCTGCTGCAAGCCGGTCAGGGCTGGAGGTCAGCTAACAGGTACTGCGCACCTCCAGTCAGGGACTAGGCACCCTGCAGTGAACACTTTCCAGGGGAGAGTGTACAACGTGTAGGCAGTTTCAGGAGAAAGCATTTGAAAGAGATGGACGCACCTGTCGATTTGCCAGAGAAATCCCAACGGTCTCAAAAAACTCCTCAACATAGGAAATGATGGCCCCAAACACAGTGGGACTTCTTGGGCCACCAGCTTCCTGCAAGAGCATGGAAGTGAGGTCAGGGTGTTTCTGCTTCAGCTTCTGGGGGCTCCCGCACAGCCAGGCTCACTGGCAAACCCTACAGTACAGGACAGGCATGCTGGTAACGTGCCTTGGCTTGCCCGCCTTTCACAACGTGGCTGGACTTGCACATCTGGGTCCTGTGGGTTAGGCACGGCCATGGGGACAGTGCATGGGGCATGGGTAGGTAGGTGATGGGAGCCGCGGGTCTCAGAAAGTCAGCTGTGCCTTAGTCACTGACATACATCCACGTGAGCCAAGCCTCATCCGGCAGCGGCAGGTGCCAGTCTGCCCCTGTTCCATAATCAGCTTGTGCTCGCCTTCCTCAGAGGTAGCCAGGTGGGGTAGGACTCACAGGAGGTGACGCTTGGAAGTCAAGGGGAGGCTCAGCAGGCAGCTGCCATTCAAGAACTCTAGAACCACCCACAGCCAGCTTCCCCAAGTATGGTGGGGATAACGATAACGTACTGGTTGCCTTCAGGGCATATAATGTCAGCCTGAACAAGCAGGGACTGAATGCTCAACCCCTCGGTGACCATGTAGGGGACCCAGAAGAAAGGTACCATGGTTCTGTCTGGTGCCTTATGTGGAAATGGAGCCCCGATCAGGAGACACTGCCCACCCCTGGGACACTTCATGGCCACCTGGAGCCATTCGCCACAATGGTACACCAACCAAGAGAGGGCCTGTGTCACCGTAGGGAAAGAAAAGTCTCCTATGATCTGCATGGTCACCTAAGTGCTGCCATTGTAGGGGCTCCCGCGGCAGCACCCTGGAGAGCCTCGGGACCAGAGGGCCCAGGCTGGGCCCAGGGTTGGTGACTTCCTGACACTGAGGTGACACTGAGGTGCAGGAGTATAAGCCCTGAGGGAAGGAGGTTGTGCCTCCAGCCTGGGAGCCCCGAGAGAGGGGCAGACAGGGAGGATGGCTTCCTGTGGTGCTCACATGGATGCTGGGTCCCCCTGGGGCTGCTCCATCAGGAGACTGAGGCCCAGCTGGGGGAATCTGAGTCCGGGTCTCAATAGACAACTTCTCACTGTTTTATGAGGGTGTTTTCTTTTTGGAGTGGGAACACGATGGATCCTGGAGATTGAACTCAGGGCCTTGCTTTCGTTAGGCAAACACTTCACCTGAGCTACTTAACCAACCCAACTTCCTGTTTCAACAAACACCAACCCCTCCACAAGCCACCAGGACGGTTGCTCAACACTCATGGTGGCGGCCATGCGACACAGCCATCTGCGCACAAGCTGACCCACCTGCTGCCGGCGTCCACGTGTTTACTACTGAACGGAGGGAGGGAATCTTGAGTTCGTCAAGTCCCCCACGAGGGAGGAGTCAAGGTGACTGATGATGTCAGTGCCCATTCCTTAGGACAAGCCCCGCCCTGACATCCACAGCGCCCTTCAGGTTACCTTCGAGACTGCCCTGAGCTGTCTGTTTGCATGGTGCACAAGGTCCAGGATGGTGTTCACTGCCCTCAGTGTGTCAAAGTCATTGGCTAGAGCAGCCTTCACGGCCTTCTGGGTGCTAGCCAGCCTGGGGTGGGAGATGGGAGATACCTATGCTGATGAGGCAGGCAAGGGGCTCTCTGGTACCCCAGCCTGGCCTGGCACCAACCCTGGATACGCAAATATCCTTTCCCAAGAAGTAAAAAGATTTCAACTCGGGGACCCTTCCTAGGTTGTGTTTACAGTTTTGTAAACAGAATCCCAGTTGCCACCTGAGTTTCATTCCTCAGTGAAAGAAACCTGCCCCCTTGTTGGGTACACAGCATCCACTCAGGTGGTTTTGTAATAGTCAACTACAGAAGTGACGCCCCTCCCTACCGACTGTGGCAACTGTGAGCTACCAGAACAAGAAGGAAACGTGCCCAGCTCTAGGTGAGTGCAGCCCGTGCAGGACTCAGGACCAGAGGGGGCTGGCGGTGACACCTGGCAGGTGAGGAGGCTGCATAGGACCAACTCACTCAGGTGTTCCTGCCGAAGTCTGTCCATGTGACTGCTTACCTCTCCCACAGGACATCCTCCTCAACGGGGCCACAGGTCAGCTGCCCCTTTACATAGGCTCGTGCGTCCTCCACAAAAGACGCTAGCCCCAGCAGGAGGTGCCCAGCTTCTACCAGGGTACTGTCACTGTATTCAATGGCTGCAAAGGAAGAGATGGTCACTGAGGAAATGCCTAGTGTACCCGGAAGCACAGTATCTGAGAAATGAGGCAAACAGTGCTGTGGCCAAAGGGCTGCCTGGGCATGCAGGCCCTGCCCCTGAACAGGTTCCACTCAATGCTGTCCTAGAACTTTCTGGGCAACAGGGCTCATTTGTTTCAGTGACATGTATGTAGATGGGCAGACATGACAGTGGACTCTGGGAAGAGCAGCCGAGACTGGGTGTGCTTCCCAGTGAGGCTTCCCCCGGTCTCCTATCTCCAGTCAACCCCAGGGAAAGGAAGCAACCACACTGCCTGGAAGGGCTTACCCCAGGCTGCCATTCTGCCAATCCCAGGCACATGGGAGCCAGCTCACCTGACCTATAGTTGGTTCGCAAACAGAAAAGCCGGAAGACGTCAGGGGAGAAGGTCTGCAGGAAGTCCTAGGAAGGGAAAACAGGCAGCTGTCAGTCAGGATTGTAGCACTGGCTGTGTGGGTGCAGGGGTGTACATACAGCGTGAGGTGGAGGGGGTTCACCCAAGCTGTGCCCAACCCTTGCCGCTGGTTTCCCAGAAGCTTCTCCAGCATCCTTCACATGGTCGTCTTCACACCTGTGGGAAGGGCTGAGGGGATACCCGACACCCCTGTAGACCAGGCCCTGCCTGACATGTACACAAGAGAAGGACTGGCTGCTACCAGGAGGCCTAGTGACTGACTGACAGGGCCAATGTGCCCAGTGGAAAAGAGAGGCCACGTTTGCACCTGGCCTCACTGGTTGAGGAAGAGCACAGCAGCTCAGTCAAGGCTAGAACAGGCTGACATCCAGGCTCAGGTTCAGACTGAGATCAGAAGCAATGCAGAAGTAAAATCATCCGAAATGTAGGTGAGAAGAAACAGGGACCCTCGGAAGGGCTGCCCAGAAGCGTCTTGGGCAGCAGAGACTAGGGAGCTGGCCAACAAAGATAAAATGTAGAATTGGAAAGCGTTAAGCCAGGATTACAGGAGGGAAATGTGTGCAAGCTGCGGGAAGGATTAGAACTGCCCAGCCTTTGAGCTAGCCAACGCATTTTCAAATTAACTGGCGTGCGTGTGTGTGTGTGTGTGTGTGTGTGTGTGTGTGTGTGTGTGTGTGTGTGTGTCTTTCATTTGTGAATCCAGATTGCTCCCGGGCAGGTTCATGCGTGCATGCATGCTGGGAGCCAAAGCAGTTTAACTACCGCTTCAGGGGAGGGGAAGAACAACTCCACACAGCTAATAGACAAACACAATTAAGATCCACCTGCTATTCTGCAAGAAATTAGCAAGAACGATGGTGTTAGTCTGACCAGAAATCTTCTATTGAACTAGAGATGTCAAAGCCAGGTACTCCATTGAGTGCAGCGGAATGTTTATTCCTCATGAGAACTATATTTATTGCTCACTGCCAGAGTTAGATCCAGGCACACCATGTGTGCATGACCTCTGATGTGTCATCTATGTGAAGATCACTACATCCCACCTTCTCCATCCATGGACTCCATACCTACAGCTCAGCCATTCACAGACTGGAACACCGGAGCGCATCTGTGCTGAGCCCACAGACTTCGTTTTCTTCCCCTTGTCCCCCTGAACAGCAGTGTGTAGCAACAACTTGCATAGCACTTATGTGTACATCAGACACTTGGGTGTACGTCAGGAGTCTTCAGGACAGCTTCTGGCATGTATGGAGAGACATGTGCAGACTACGTGCACATGTTCAGTGTGTGTATGTGCGTGGGCACATGCATGCCGCACTGTGAGGAGGTCAGAGGACGGCGAGCTCATTCCACCATGTGGGTCAGAACATACAGCAGGAATATGAGCTACAGATGCGGTTTAGCTGCCGAGTGCCTGCGAGAAGGGGAGCCCTGGTTAACCCTTAGTGCCTGCCACCAAAGAAGTAAGAGAGAACATAACTCACTGTCATATTGTAACACTAAGTTTTAAAACTTATTTTGTGTACAATTTAACATAAAGCAAAAAGCTCATACGCTGTTACAGGAAAAATGCTTTTAGGAAAAGGGGAAAAGGCTGAAACTTAAAAACTTGTGATATTAAATTTGACTCAGACAGGTCAGATATGTCCAAATAAAATACCATGGCTTGTTTCTTATGTACCATCTATCTTCTTCCTCATTTCCGACCCCTGAGGAAGTCAGAGATGATGCCCTTGCAGTGGTGGTCAGCTTGATGTACACACAGACCCCTGCCTGAAGGCAGCGAGGCCCCCCTCCTCCAGAAGGCAGCGAGACCCCACAAGAAGGGGTCTATTTAGAAACCATAAGCAGAGTCACTCAAAGGGAAAGCAAGACGTATCCATGAGGTGTGGCAACATGTGGCACTTCCTGGCTGAGTCTGGGGTGACTTCAACTCCCAAAAGAATAGGACTGAATTCACAATGCACCAAGCACACCCTCAACTCAAGGAGACTCTAAAAGCAACTGTGAACAAGGCATCGGAACGGAAGCCCCGCCGTAAGAACTGCAATGAAGAAGGATCCTGGGGAGCACGGCCTCCTGGCTCAGATCCCTAAAGTAACGAGGAGGAAGCCAAGCCTTCCATCACAGAAGGATCTGGTGGCCATCTGTAACACAGTGGCCAGACACTACCACTGAGCATAACCCAGGAGGACAGACAGCATGGGGACAGAGTGGCCCCCGTGAAGCCCTCCATCCCACTGAATAGAAGCATGCTTGTGGGCATCAGCCTGTGGGCATCACCTTCCATAAGACACACAGGAGAGACAATGAAATGACCCGGCAAAGAGAGACAAACCAGGCATGGGGTGTTCAACAAAACAACTACTCATAACTCCAGTCCCGGGGTCTCTGACACACTCTTCCAAGGGTGTTTGCCCTTACATGCATGTATCTCTCGCTCGTACACACATGCACAAAGGAATACAGAATATAAAACAGGAGCTGAGGATCTGCGTAGGCCACAAGAGAGCGCAAGTCAGCCTGAAAGCCAAAAGACCTGGGCGTCCAGGCAAGGCTCATGGACTGGTCACAGGGTCCTGGCTTTAAAAAGGATGAAAAGCTATAAAACATATTTTTGGGCACAAGGGCAGCATTCAGAATACAGGTGAGACGTATCACAGGATTGTTGGGGGTGGGGATGGGACTCTGTCCGGCTAGTTTGTAGGAAAACATCCTAGCTGTTAGGAGTTAAAATAATAAGGGAAATGTCACAAACGTGGCTTTTCTAACAGCCAACAAGTGTGTGTATACAGGTGTGGGTGCACTACACACACAGAGAACGATACCAGAACAGGTCTTCCCAGAAAACCCGCCCTGACACAGGCCACTTTGAGCTGCTGAGAACCGGCAGGTACAGGGAATGCCCCGGAAGCAGCACCAGGTTTTCCTTCTAAAGGACATTTTCATTGCTCAGGTCCCCTTCTTGTACAGCAACAGGAGGGGGAGGGGCTCCAGTGACTCCTCCCCTTTGCCCTCACTCATCACCTACCCTCCCACTCCTATCTCAAGCCCTTTTCCCTGTGGCTGGCATCAGCCATGATGGGCTGTACTCAAGCAGGCCTATGGTACACATTCTCTGTGTTTTCTCTTGTTACTCTATCTTTGGCCATTAGAATTTTCAGGCCCCTGCTGAAGTACCTTAAAGAGGCAAAGACACAGTCTTCCTCCCATGCACGCAAACAGCAAAATAACTGTGTGTGCGTGTTTGCTTGCTTGCTTATGTGTGGTGCTATTTCAGATCTCATAGCCCTAAACTTTGATCTGATTGAGAACTTCCCAGGAAGGCCCGTATTACTCTGAGAAGGGCACTCTGACAACTCAGGAGGGTTTATTCTGGGTCTGGGAGGCAGAAGCCTGGGGACACTTAGCAGTGCTGGTCTGGTCCACTTATTTTCCAATTAAAGTTAAACTTGGCACAAAGACCAAGGAGGATGGAACTGTACTCTTAGGAAGTACTTTTCTGGCCATTCACAAATGTGACTCTTGAAAGGAAATTTACAAGAGGAGAGAGGAAGAAAGAGATGCAGGGGCTGGGGAGATGCCAAGAGCACTTGCAGAGGACACAGGCTGGATTCCCAGCACCCACATGGAGGCTCACAACCCAAACTCCAGTTCCAGCAGAGTTGAAATCCCACAGCCTCTTCTGGTCTCCACTGGCACCAAGCACGCCTATACAGACATACAGACAACACACTCAAAAACAAAATAAAAACCTTTTAAAAATTTACAGAACAGAAAGGAGAGTAAAGGAAAAGAAAGAAAGAAAGAAAGAAAGAAAGAAAGAAAGAAAGAAAGAAAGAAGGAGGG
>NW_021604615.1:6230126-6276156 GCF_004785775.1 Grammomys surdaster
GAAGGAAGGAAGGAAGGAAGGAAGGAAGGAAGGAAGGAAGGAAGGAAGGAAGGAAGGAAAAACAAACCTGAAGGAGGTATCATGTACCTTGAGACAAGGAGAAGCAGTTCCCTGGAGGCAGCCCATGCAGGGCTGGGACATACTATGTCCAGTGATGTGATTTCACCCCACGGAGGCCCCTAAGCCACCAGCAGCCACCAGCCACTCACACAGGAACCCACACTGCTTACCTTAATGGTGATGTAGTTTTTTAGGGATTTGGACATCTTTTCTTCTTTACCTTTCACATGCAAATGACCTGAAACAAAAAGAGAAGCATCCCCTCTGAGTTGAGTGACAGGAAGTATCCCCTCCAAAGTGGTGAAGAGACCCTCCAACAGTTACAGCCTCTAGCCCTGAGGCCATAGCTGAGGCTGACCATCCTGAGTGGGGAAGACCCATGCACAGGACACCAGAAGAGGGTTTGGATTCTCTATCTATAGCCCTGAGCCTAGACATGGCTGGGCCCATGAAGCCACAGGCTTGTGTTCACCCCAGGATGTAGGAGAGTAATCCACACCTGCAGGTACCTGCAATATATGCTGTGTGCAGCCTTCCAGGACAATACTGTACTATGAGAGTGGGGGAGGGGAGGACAATAACAGGCCCACATGGCCCTCATGCAAGACACTTGCTCACCAATGCATCCCTGCCCTATTCTATCCCAGATTGCTGATGTAACTGTCTAGCCAAGAGTTTGGGTTATGGCTGTCAGTTTTTCTGCCTCAGATATCTTTCCAGGCTTCTCCACAGCTGTATGTCATTTTAACACAGGTACATGAAATGCAGGAGAAAACCAAAGCCATGCAGGGAACTTCCAGTGTGGGATGTGTCCCAGCAAAGCTTGTCTCCAGAGGAGGGTCTTGCTGTCCCAGACAGAAGATTTTTCCCTCTTTCCAAATATGCCTTCACTCAGAGTGTGCTGCAAGATTGATCTGACTGAGAACTGAACAAAGCAACCTTCCCCCCAAGAACAGTAGCTGTGAGCCTCTGAGCGGATATAACGTCAGACATGGGACTGACAGTATCTGGGAAATGAACTGCACGGGAGGTCAAGAACACAGGATGGTAGGCATGTGGAGTCCAGCAGCCTCTCGTGGGGACCTCCCTTCTGTAGCCACATCACCAGAGCGACCCTGCATCTAATGTCCCCCCAGCCTCCAAATTCTAAGACTTAATAAAACTGCATTTGCACGTGTCCTATGTTGTAGACGCTGTGTCTGGTACCCCATGACCCCACTACTGCCGAACATTCATGCTGTCTCTGCCTGGCCTGCCTGAGCTGTCATTTGAAAGGGCAGTGCTGACCCTGTGACCTTCAGCAGACTCGACGTGTGCCTTTCCCTGCTGACCACTGTGAATGCTGACACCACCAAGCTCAGAGTCAGGCTCATTCCCTGATCGGCTTCTGGGGACCATGGCCACTGCCAATCCACTGGGTCCTTGGTTGTTCGAGGGTGTTAGTTTTTTGAGACAGGGTCTCTCTATTCTATAGGTTGGTCTCAGACTCACAGAGATCTGCCTGCCTCTGCTCCTGCCCCAGTGCCGAACCTGAAAGCAACCCCTCCACCCCCAGCCAGCTACTTTCACAGTACTAGAAGGCACTATGCTGACTCTGAGGGAGAAGAGCTATTAGTGGCGTCTCCCAGCAGTGAACTCTGCATGCTGCCACACTGACCAGCCAAGCAAGGAATGCCCATTGCTACAATGGTGGCACAGGGCTATGGTAACCTATGGTAATAATTTATGAGAATCTCTCTTACATTCAATCTCTCTTACACTGGAACTTTTACTGGACCTCACAGCCAAGTTAATAATACACCTTGAGGTCACTTAAGACAGCTGATAGCCTACTATGTACTCAGCCTGTTTGCTTAACATGCCTTTAACATGTCAAACCCAAACTTAACTTGCTTTGGATTTCTCATGTAATCAACTTTTACAGCCTAAGCTAATGTATAGCTTTAATAAGCACTAAATAAGCATGGCCCTGACACAGGGAGAAATGTATGCATGAATGTGTGTGTGTGTGTGTGTGTTATAAAAATCACTTGCTTAAAAGAGCAAGCATGTCCAAAGGGACCTTATTCAAAAAACCCCACTGTATGTGTTGAAAGCAGCACACAGATATAACTTTATGATGGGGTGTGTGTGTCCTACCAACTGATCCTGGGTCAGCCGGGGTTGGCTGGAGTAAATAACTCACTCACTTGTAAAACTGGTAAAAGATTTTTGTAACTATCCCTCACTCCTCCACATGACTCAGTAAATTCGGAGCAAAGTTCCATGGTGGACACACAAGACACAGATATCCTACTCTGACATCAGGGAGCATAGATAGACACACAATAAACAGACTAGCCAGAAACCACCAACTAGGGACAGACAGATGGGAGGTCACAGGGACAGAAATGGAGAATTCAAACATGGGCCTTTACTCAGGCAAATGAATCCAAAGGGGAAATGTTGAGTTTTCATTCCTTACTATAACATCAAAGCATCTTGGCATCTCTGAGATTCTCTTTAATGCATTTAACCAGTGTAGTGGCCTACCACTTTCTGACTGGATCTGAGGCCTGCTCCACAGAAGAGAATCTGTGCCTGGTGCTGTAAACCTGCTCAAAAGCCCATGGGAGCCTACTACTGTGGTTTTGCTGAACAACACTGTATCAAACTGCCTTCTAAATATTTATACACATGTGTCAGCGCTACTCTCAGCTTTGGCCAAAGACGCCTCTTTCTGTAGTGGGCAGTAGTCAGTGCAAACTCACAAAGTGCTGAGGTAAATGACTGTCTGTCAAGGGCCCAGCCCTAAATCTAGTCCCTCGAGCCTCAAGGAAGTCTCAGAAAAGAGACTAAGAGGCAGACAATGGCAGGGGACTGCAAAATGACTTCTGGACAGGACATGGCTGTAGCATTCACAAGCTTGCTGCAGCCATGGCTACCAACACAAGACTAACACAGAGTAAACCGACCTGACAGGCTGGAGTGTGGTCAAGATACACTGTATACATGAGACTAGCAAAGAAGAAAGAAAAGATACCCTTCAAAAACCCAAGCAATGATTTCAGTCAAACTCATCGCCTGCCAGCCGTGCCAGCCGATTTCCAAAGGCAGAGTTGATAGAACCAGAGAAGATGTTTGCCTCCAGTCAGGCTCACCAGAATGTAGGAAGTAATTTCCCCACTGCGGACACTGGTGGAAGACCTCGCTCTGCGCGATTTCGTTTTCATGATGTGGGAAAGCCAAGTCGATGCCGCCGGTGTGGATGTCCAGGTGGCTTCCAAACACCTCGCTGCAGGGCAGAGCGCAAGCATGTGTGAGCAGCCCCGACAGACAGCAGGGTCCACACTGCACGCTCACTCCCAGCAGCCCTCCCCACGCTCAGGTGCTCATGGATTTACTGGGCTGGCAGGGAGGGAGCCGGAACCAACTGTTGGTGCTGTCAGAACCCTAGGGAAGCACAGGGTCACCTGAGACCAGGGAGGGTAGTACCACCCTCCCAGCTGGTGAAGGGGCTACTCCTGAGATTGCGGTAGTGTCTGCACTCAGAAGAGGTGAGCTGTCCACAGCATGGGCACATACGTGTCCTCAAAATGGCTTTTCAGAGGTGTCATTTACATGCTTTCGGGCTTGAGCTACCTGTCAGGGACCATGAGGTACCTGTTGCTGTACAGCGGGCATCTCTTCTGCTAGCATGAGGCTATCCTAAACAGGAAGGCTGGGCACACTCTGAGATAGGCTGGGCATTCCTCCACATGACCCCAGTATCCCCCCTCTAGCCTCCTGATTGTTCTCTTCCTCAGCCAAGCCACCCCGTCATACCTGGCTTGAACAACTGCAGCCTGGAAACTGCTGGGGCTTACCTGGCCATGGCAGAGCATTCGATGTGCCAACCGGGCCGTCCGTCTCCCCACGGCGAGGCCCAGAACACTTCCTGAGGTTTGGCTGCCTTCCACAGGGCAAAGTCGCTGCTGTGTCGCTTTTCAGAGTCAACTGCAGGCGACAGAGGGTTGCTGAGTAAGGAACCTCAGTGCAGCTCTCGCCACATGGGTCCCAGCCATGGCAATGGTATGTCTGCTCTGTGTATCTTCCTTCTCACAAATCTCACACTTCCTCCTACTGTGCTCCACTCCTAACCAGCAGGCCAGCAGGACCGATGCCAACAGGCAGAGCAGAGCTGGGGTATCCACAGAGCCTGCATGCAAACACCAAGGCACTTGCTGCCAAGGGACCAGAGCCCAGTGCCTGGCCAGGTCTGTTCAGCCACTTTTGAGGGACCGAGTTCCTACTTTCCACAATGAAGACAATCCTCCAGAGGGCAAAGGTGACATCAGGATAGAGGATAAAAGCCAAGAGAGCAAAGAGTGAGATGTATCTGACCCCCAGGGACAGACCCGAAAGGAAAAGCAAGTCCCCTAGACAAACCCCGCCCTCTCTTAAATGCCACAGTCATACTCAACTCACTGCTTCGTGATTGTCATGGATTTGTTGTCCCTACTTACACACATCGACAAATGAGGTCACTGGGTCAGTGGGACCTCTGCATAGACAGAGCACAGTACAAGGTGAGGCCCATTGGGGATTGCAGGTTTGCAATGGACTGGCATGAGCACAAAAGGCCCCGAGTAACACAGGGCTCGCAGCACACTGATGTGGGACAAAGTTGGCAGGAACAAACAGGAGTTGGGCAGGGCAGCAGGGAGAGACAGTCATTCCAAGAAAGAGATCAGTCTGGGCAGAGGCAACGTGTGAAAGCAAATGACTAAGCAATGGTGTTCTAGCAAGCTGGCTGCCCCAGGCAGGGTTACCTATGTCCCCAAATCTCCAGTTTGACACAGGGCTGGCTCCACTCATACAGCTTCCCTGAACATCCTGACTACCCCCCCTAACACCCCAACTACCCCCTGAATATCTTGACTACCCTGACTACCCCTGAATATCCTGACTACCCATCAACACCCTGAATACTCTCTGAACACCCTGAATACTCTCTGAACACCCTGACTACCCCTCAACACTCTGACTACCCTTCAACACCCTGACTACCCCTCAACACCCTGACTAACCCTGAATACCCTGACTACCCCTCAACACCCTGACTACCCCTGAATACCCTGACTACCCCCTCAACACCCTGACTACCCCTCAACACCCTGACTACCCCTCAACACCCTGACTGCCTGCAAGGCTGATACAGGCTTGGGCAAAGCCCTGAGCATCCTAGACTGATGGATTTTTCAGTATACACTGGTTCAGATGTGGTATATCGTGAAACAACTACACTTCAAAGAAAAAGGTAAAGTCGCTGGCACCAGGCAGGCAGGGTGACTCACAAACAAGGCCCAGGAGAATGGAGGTTGTCAGGCTTCATCGACAACACACTGTGAGGAGAAAACTGTCTGTGGGCTCCAGGATACACTACGGACAAGGGTTATGTCCAGCCAAACTGACCTCAAAGAAAAATGGTAGAATACTGCTACTGTCGGGCCCAGAAAGCACAAAGAATGTCCCCAAGCAGAAAACCTCTCCCAGAAACAGCTGGAAACAAATCCAAATCAGGCAACAGACAGGGTGAAACCCAAGGCTGCCAGTGCCATCACACACACACACACACACGATCTGAATGACCTGAGAAGGCAGGTACACGCAAGGAGCCTTCAAACCACACAGACTACTGGACCAAGAGAGGACAATGGCTACCTGTCAAGCTCAGTGCCCATAATGACTGGCACCTGAACAGAAAGGGTCCACCAAACGTACAGTGACAGCTTTCATGACCAGAGCCTTGGCAATACCCCACTTCACTGAAACATATACACAATTCCGTACTCAGCCTCCTGAGAGGGCTGGAGGGGAGAGGACTCAGTGCCCGCTCAGTTTATTTCCCACTAGAGAAATCGCAGCTTCCAGAATGTGAAAGGAGCTCACCCCACAACTAAGTAGAGCACCCAGGCTCAATGGAGGGTAAGTGACATGGAGCCTAGTGAAGGCCCCGAGCCAATGACGGAAGAGAAATTCAAGAGGTAGTAAGGAGTGCCTTACTATAGAAGAAAGCAAGAAGCCCATATTTAACAAGCGATTGCCTAATGGTTCCTAAGACTAAGGGCAGCTTTGAGCAGAACCAACTCTTTCTCCTTTTATATTTTGTATGTGGGGGTGTTTTGCATGCATGGAAAAATGGACTAGGAGTTAGACTCCTTGATCAGCTGACAGATAGGGAGAGGCCATGACCAGGTAATGATGCTGTTCTGCACCCTCCTGACCTGACACAACCATCTCAGCTTAAAACAAAGATTCTGTAAGCTTCTGTCTCACACCAGCAGGCCCTCTGCTAATGGACCAGCTCTACAAGCTCAGGGCCACACCAGGACATGTTACACATGTTAGTTACACAACAGCTGTGTGCTAAGCAGCCATCCCATCTTTCTTCAAACTGACAAACCCTAAATCAGGAAGACAAAACCCCTGCCCTCAAGGAGAAGCTGGGCTGTGGCATGCTTTCCCCTGTGACTGTGCAGTGTGTTTCCTCATCCCCTAGTAAAGGCCTTTCTTTAGCTGTTCATTCTGTAATCGAGGATTTCCCAACTGTCACCTGTCACACAAGATCTGTCCTGCCTTTTTTTTTTTTTTTGGTTTTTCGAGACAGGGTTTCTCTGTGTAGCCCTGGCTGTCCTGGAACTCACTCTGTAGACCATGCTGGCTTCGAACTCAGAAATCCACCTGCCTCTGCCTCCTAAGTGCTGAGATTAAAGGCGTGCGCCATCACCGCCCGGCTCTGTCCTGCCCTTTAACTCTTCCACTGGCAGAGAACAAGAATATGATCTAGACCCTTAGCTTGTAGTATCCTCAGAGGCCAGGAGAGGGCGTCAGATCTCCCAGGACAGGGATTACAGAGAGCTGGGAGCTGCTACGTGGGTGCTGGGAATCTGGAAGAGCAGCCAAAGGTGATAACCACTGAGCCATCTCTCCAGCCCTTCCCTTACACTCCATCATTCCCATAGAAACTCTATTACAAAATGACCGAGTAACAGCCTGCCTATGTAAAGTACTCCAGGGAAGCAAACAAGAAAATGACAGAGAATACCTCTGTCACAGAAACTCTTTTTGCAGTCGAGAATGTATGCTAGGATAGCTGACAGGGCATAAAAACAGGCCATGAGGACTTCTGCGTCTTTTGTTGATGAGCGTATTACCCGCATCTGCAGATACTCAGAATTGTGCTAAGCCTGTAAATTCAATTACCAACCTACATGAAGCATGAAGCATGGAAGCATGAGACATGGAAGGAAAGCCATGAAACGCAGCCTGCAAATCCCAGTGAGCCAAGGGGGTCGGGGACAGAAGAGGAAATGGGAGGGGAGACACGGGGAAAGGATGCAGGAGGACCTGGGAATACAAAGCATCTAGAGACAACCTCAGTCAGGCACTAGGGATGCTGAGGCAGGGAGGCAATCATTGTCTTGGGATAGGGCTGCTACCAAGAGGCCAGAGCCCCGCAGGGCTGATGGGAAAACATAATGCAAGCACCCCAGGCCAGGGCCACCACTGGGTGACCACAGGACCTCAACATAGAAGTCAGGAGCAAGACCCACTTCTCCATCCTTCCCACTGAGTTACTGCTACACTTCAAAATTTGAAGAGAAAAGCTGACAAATTCGAGCACTGGAGCCAGAAAGGCTCAGTGCCTTTGTTTTGCTAAACACTAATCCCCCATTTCAAACCTTCACTCACACTGTGCTTCTGAATAAGGCACTTCAACAGTGAGAGTCAGGTGGGGGTGGGCGAGTGGGGGTAGGGTGGAGGGAGCACCTGTCACTCACTGCTGGGGATGCAGGATGGTGCTACCGCTTTAGGAGGCTTGTTGGCTACGCCTCACAGAACCAAGCAGGTTTTCCACGTGACACAGCCATCACGCTCCTTGGTGTTTACCCAAGACGCTGAAAACAGTCATACAAAATCCTGAACATGGATGCCCGAAACAGCCTGATCCCTAACTGCCCAGACATGGATGCAGTAAGATGAACTAAGAAACTCCAGCACACAGACAGCAGGCACACAGAAGAAAGAGCATCCGCTACTCAGTATCAGTGAGAGCTGAGCTAGGAAGCATTCAAAGATCTACAAAGCTTGAAAAAGCAACAATAAAAATGATGGTCATGAAGCTAACCCCAGTCCTCAGGAGGCTGGGGAAGGGAGACCTGCTCAAGATCAAGGCCACTTTGGGCTACATAGTATCAAGCAAGACTGTCTCTAAAAAGCAAGCCGCATTACTAGCAGAAAGAATACGACCTGGAAAGACCGGTGCTGAATGTGTACAATTGTGCAACATTATGGAGAAACAAAGTTCTGGATAGTGAGAAGGTCACTCGGGTCGAGGTGGCAGAGACAGGAGAACTGAGCACAGATGGTCTCGGAGCTGGAAACCACTGCGTGTGACCGGGCCATGGGAACAAGACGTGAGGCATTTATCCAAATGTACAAACTATCCACACCAAGGGGCGGGCTAACATGACTACATACTTGGGTGATGCGCTCACTGATGTGATGTTTGGACTGCTCTAGGGGATGATGGGACTGAGCAGGAAGATGTCAAATAGGAATTCTGTACCTTCCCTCTGTTGAGCTATGAAACCCAAGTGGCACCGAAAACACAAAGTTTGTGGAAATAAAATCAAAAGCTGGGCCTGAAGGCACGCATCTTCGGTCCCAGCACTTGCGGGAGAAAAGCAGGATCCCAAGGTCCAGGACATCCTCTGCTGCACAGCAAGTTCCAGGTTAGCCTCAGGGTTAGGGTTAGGGTTAGGGTTAGGCTATATGAGACGCTTCCCCACAACCAAATTCAAATCAACAAAACTAGCTTGATTCTGCCAGAACTTGTAACTCTCCCAAAGCCCTCTTCCTGGAAGGCACAACCCAAGCCTGTCTCAAACCACTGCCCTTAGGTATTGAAATCCCAGAATGCTTTGTTGAAAAGGGGGCTCAACAGGAGACTATTGTTTGGGTAAAAGTAACATGTAATTTCTGGGAGTCAAATAGGCAAGGCTATTAAAAATTAGATTAAATAAGGTATGGTGGCACACGGCTTTATTCCTGGCACTTGGCCTAACTTGGTGAGTTCTGATGGCATCCTGGTCTACATAGCAAGTCCCAGGATGGCCAGGGCTACACAGTGAAACCCTTTCTCAAAAATAAGTAATAGCCGGGCAGTGGTGGTGCACACCTTTAATCCCAGCACTTGGGAGGCAGAGGCAGGTGAATTTCTGAGTTTGAGGCCAGCCTGGTCTACAGGGTGAGTTCCAGGACAGCCAGGACTACACAGAGAAACCCTGTCTCAAAAAAACAAAAAAAAAAACAAAAAAAACAAAGTAATAAAAATTAAAAACTAGATTGTTGATGAATATGTCATCCATAAGTCTCTACCCACAGACACTCAGAGTTAGACTAAGCCTGTAAATTAATTACCAATTAGGAAGCACATGGGATAGAGGGAAAGCCATGTAACAGCCAGAGAAGTCTCACTGAGCAAACAGAAGAGTGGCAGAAGGCAATGTGGGCGAGGAATACAGGAGAAATGTTAGAGAAGATTTGGGGATACAAAGTAGCCAGGAACCCACTGGCAGGTCATGAATTACAGCGGTGACTTAAAGGCACCTGCTGTCCTGCCCAGGATCGTTAATAGTTTAATTTTAGTTCTACATGTTTATTATTTCTTCTTCATAAAAATGACTTTGACCTAACAAAACTGTTAAAGCACAAACAGCACAGGAATAGACTGACTTATGTTGGGAACTTAGTGCATAACAGCAAGCAGTAGAAGAAGGTCCCACTACCACATTCTCCTACATGTCCCATGCAAAGAAAATTCCACAAGGAGAGGGAGTAAACAACACGGCTGGGGCAGAGCAGGAAAGGCACCGGATGCTGCTGAGCTGGCATTCAAACCCTCTTCTGCAAGTCTCACCCCACAGCAGGGTTAACAAGGCAGCCCAGGTCTGCCTGGCTACAGATCTAACTCTCAGAGGCAGAAGCCCACAGGGACACATCATCACCCACCTGGCTCTGTAGTCGCACTGGGAACCGTGTTGACCAGCTTGCCGTACTTGTCCCCTCGGGAGCGCAGATCGAAGTAGACACTGCCTGTTTGACAGAGATAGTTGTGAGTTTAGTGCTTCCACGTCCCAGGCCGCATGTCTGAGAAGTCTAAGGTAACAGGCAGTTACAGATCAGCACAGAACTGTGCTTGGCCACCGTCAGGCCAGCACTCCCTTTACCTGGGCACAGCAGGAGCAGGAGCAAGCTCTCTCTGCAAAAGGTTTCCACAAGTCCTCTTAGAAGGGGGAAGGAAGAAAGGGAGAGAGGGAGGGAGGGAGGAAGGGAGGGAAGGATAAGTAAAATAAAAAGCCTTAAAAGGATATGCCTATAATCCCAGGAAAAAAACTTCAAGGCCACCCTGAGCTACACAGAGACCCGCATCATTACAACAAAACAAGATAATAGGTTACACAGAGAAAACCTGATTTGAAAAAAAACAAACAACAACAACAACAAAAAACCCCACACTCTTCAACTTTTATCTGCATGCTAATTTAAAGACATTATTCTTGGGGCTGGAGAGATGGCTCAGTCAATAAAGTGTCTGTCATGCAGGCACGGGGACCTGAGTTCAAATCTCCAGCACCCACATTAAAAAGTTAGGCATGGGGGCCAGAGAGATGGCTCAGAGGTTAAGAGCACTGACTGCTCTTCCAGAGGTCCTGAGTTCAATTCCCAGCAACCACATGGTGGCTCACAACCATCCGTAATGGGATCTGATGCCCTCTTCTGGTGTGTCTGAAGACAGCGACAGTGTACTCACATAAAAATAAACAAATAAATCTTAAAAACAAAAACAGTCAGGCATGGGGAGTGCATGTCAGTGACCCAGACCAAGGCTGGATGGAGACAAGCACATTCATGAGCAGCCAGCCTAGCTGAGTCAATGGGCTTCAAGTTCTGTGAGGGATCCTGCCTCAAACCTAATGTCAAGAGGAAGATGCTCAACACCTACCTCAGGCTTCTGCCCCCTCACCCCCCAACGTGACCGTGCTACAATCCAACCTTTCAGGGAGACGGTGGTCTCTGCAGGGAGGGGAGAAGGTTGGGTGGCTTAGAAACAGCCAGCTAACCAAGTAGCATTTTGGCCTGCCCCTTAGTGCCCTGGTCATTCAGAGTCTGCTGTTGAGCTAGACTGCAATCCTTACACCCACGCCAACTAGCCCCAGACGCAGGCAGAGTGGAGATGAGAGAGACTAGGCTCAGGAGAGCTGCCTCCTATATGTGCACACACACTCTGAAATGCTCAAAAAGAAACTGCCTGGCTGTGAGGCAGCGTCCTTCGTTCGCCTCCTCGCTGAGGTTACCGATTCGCTGAATAGACTGTTTTCACAAATAGTTCAAAGATCACATTGCAGCTAAGCCCTGTGGAACTGTCACAGAGCCCAAGCCACTGCAGTTTGAATGAATATAGGATATTCTGAATTAGGGGGCTGGAGGGATGGCTCAGGGGTTAAGAGCACTGGCTGCTCTTCCAGAAGTCATGAGTTCAATTCCCAGCAACCACATGGTGGCTCACAACCATCTGTAGTGGGATCCAATGTCCTCTTCACATAAAGTAAATAAATAAATCTTAAAAAAAGATATTCCGAATTAAATTTACAGTATCACGTGAGAGTGCAACCCAAGGCCTCCTTAGCACATGACACACCTTTAACCCCTGCAGAGGCAGGCTGAAGGAAGGCAGGTGGAGTTGCAGGTCAGCAAGAACTACAAAGTGAGATGCTTTTCTGAAGAAAGGATGGACGGACAGATAGATGGATGCATGCAGGCACACACACACATGCAGATGGCATTCACTCCTGGAGAACAGCAGCCAAAGAACTACCTCGTGTTCTCCAAAGCAGAAGCCCACTAAGGTGACCTTAAATGCCTGATCCTTCTGCTTCCCCTGATCCTCCTGCCTCACCGCCTGGATCCTGAGGTTACAGGTACGCCTACTGCACCTGACCCATGCAGTGCCAAAGCTCTGCATGTACTTGGCAAGGCCCTGCTCCTCCCCATGAGCCCTCCCAAGAATGAATGAAGTAGAAGTGGTCACTTTCTACCCCACAACAATTACCCTGCACTGGAATAAGCTGGAATGGTACCTTGGTTTTTTCAAATGGTTTCCTTGGGGACAAATTCCATATATGCCAAAGTAGACAGCACAATAGAAACGTCAGTGCTTCCTTGTGTGCAGCCCCTGGCATGTCACCTCCACTGTGGGATGGGGCTCTAGGGGACGTGTGCCCAGGGACTTGGCCCTTTACCTGTGACAAGCACCTCAACTCTTTTGTACCCGCAGCCTGACAACCGTGGTGAGCTATTGAGTAAAAACTTGGAAGGGGCCGGGTGGTGGTGGCGCACGCCTTTAATCCCAGCACTTGGGAGGCAGAGGCAGGCAGATTTCTGAGTTCGAGGCCAACCTGGTCTACCGAGTTCCAGGACAGCCAGGGCTACACAGAGAAACCCTGTCTCAAAAAACAAAAACAACAACAACAACAAAAATTCATCTTTGCCAGGCAGTGGTGGTGCATGCCTTTAATCCCAGCACTTGGGAGGCAGAGGCAGGCAGATTTCTGAGTTCGAGGCCAGCCTGGTCTACCGAGTTCCAGGACAGCCAGGGCTACAAAGAGAAACCCTGTCTCGAAAAAACAAACAAACAAACAAACAAACAAAAAACTTGGAAGGGAACAAGATCAATTATCCGTGGGCAGAGCTGCCCACAGAAGTGGAGACAGCAAAGAAGGAAGCTCACCTTTTCCCTGGTGGACCAGTGAGAACACCACAGGAAGTTCATTCTTGGGAGGGCTCATGGGGAGGAGCAGGGCCTTGCCAAATACATGCAGAGCTTTGGCACTGCATGGGTCAGGTGCAGTAGGCATACCTGTAACCTCAGGATCCAGGCGGTGAGGCAGGAGGATCAGGGGAAGCAGAAGGATCAGGCATTTAAGGTCACCCTCAGCCACATAAGTTACAGGCCAGCCTGGGATACAACAGACCAGATCTCAAAAGAAAAAAAAAAGCCAGGGAAGGGATAGCTGAGGTCAGTGTGTGATCGATCACAGGAACAGCCAAGCATAAACTGCCAAGATGCAGGGAAACAAGATGTAAGGCAAAAGGCAAAGTGGGAGGAGGGGGTCATGCCAACAACGCTGAAGGACTCAAGTGCCTGTGAGTCACAGAGAGAGGGGACCCAGGGTTAGAGGTTCTAAAAAGCCATAACCACTAACAAGTGTCTCGACTCCATTATGTGGAAAGACACTGTCCTGCAGAGGGCAGGGAGGCCAACAGGCAGAACGTAAGCCAGGTTTCACCACAGCACGGGGACTCAATCTATTTGGAGACTCATGCTGCCGTAGTGAGGGGTGGCTAACTGTTCTGTGACAAACAGCGTGTGGTGGTTTGAATAGAAATGGCCTCCAGAGGCTTATAAGGAGTGGCTCTATTAGGGGATGTGGCCTTGTTGGAGGAAGTGTGTCACTGGGGGTGGGATTTAAGCTTTCAAAAGCTCAGGCCAGACCCAGTGGCTCATTTTCTCTTCCTGTTGCCTGCTGATCCCCTCAGGTACCTGTCTGCCACGTGTCTGCCTGGATGCTGCCATGCTTCTTCCCCCATGATGATAATGGACAAAACCTCTGAAATGTAAGGCAGCCCCAATTAAATGTTGTCCTTTATAAGAGTTACCTCGGTCATGGTGTCTGTTCACAGCAATAGAAACCCTAACTAAGACACAAGGCATGCCAGCCCAACAGGAAGGGACAGTCTCTAGAGGCCCTGCCCTGTCTCCAGCTGTTCTGAAAATTCCTGTACAGAGATAGCAAGGTGGCTCAGCGGTAAGAGTGCTTGCTGCAAAAGTTCTTGCTGTGTTCAAGCATCCACATAAAACCCAGATGTGGCTCCCGGTGCTTGGTGTAAAGAGAGGCAGATCCTGGGAGCTCGCCAGCCAGCAGCCAGCCAGCAGCCAGCCAGCAGCCAGCCCAGCCGAAATGACAAGTTCAGGCTTAGACCCTCTCAAGATGTAGGGTGGAAGGGAGTGGTGGGTACCACGGCGTGGTTCAAGCACAGGTCCCTGCTCTACAAACTAAGGTCTGATGATCCACACTGAATCTGGATGAACGAATGCTGGGTGGCCTCCCAAGGGACACACTCAGCCACTGGCATGGGACGTTTGGTGTCATCCCTGCTAAGTTGTTTTTGCGGAGTGGTGCCTCAGTTAATACCAAAATGCTGCTACTTCCCTGATGAAAGGAACCCTGCCAGCCGTGCAGTCGGCTTCTAACCACATGCGCCCTCAGCACACGCGTGGGAATGAGGACACTGTTCCCTTGCTTTTCCACATACTACATATGGGAGGAGAGCGGGAAGCTATCCAGGAGTCTGTCTCAAGAAACTGTTTTGTGGAGGGAGAGTCGGGTGAGGAGCCCCCAGGCAGCTGGTAAAGCAGCTGGGGCAATGGCCACACGGCAGGCAATCCGGTGCCCAGGCCGCTTGTGTCCAGGAGGTGAGGGCAGCATCTTCGACAGTTCTCCCAGTATAACAACTACCAATCAGAGCATAGCTTGACATAGAGGAACCGCTTAAAACCAAGTAAGGTTGTCTTTACACGCTGTGCTGGCTAGCCTTATGTCAGCTTCACACAAGCTAGAGTTATCTGAACAGAGGGAGCCTCGGTTGAGAAAATGCCTCGATAAGATCCAGTGATTGGGCATTTTCTTAATTGGTGATTGATAGGAGAGAGCCCAGCCCATGGTGGGTGGGGCCATTCCTGCGCTGGTGGTCCTGGGTTCTATAAAGTGGTCTAAGTAAGCTGTGGGGAACAAGCCAGTAAGCAGCACCCTCCATGGCCTCTGCATCAGCTCCTGCCTCCAGGTTTCTGCCCTGTTTGAGTTCCTGTCCTGACTTCCTTCGATGATGAACAGTGATGTGGAAGTGTAAGCTGAATAAACCTTCCCCTCCCCGGCTTGCTTATTGGTCATGGTGTTCCACTGCACCAATAGAAACCCTCAGTAAGACACCTGGTGTCTGGTTAAGTGGTTCCACAGACTGTGAAGACTCTGCCTAGAGCCTTCTTCTAACTGCTTGGCTGAGTAGACCGAATGAATTATACACTGCTTTCATAGCATTTAACATGCTTACATTACACACACACACACACGTGCACACACACACACACACGTGCACACATAAAATGGGGTACAGAATGATAAAGACACCTGACATCCTCCTCTGATCTCCCAATGCATGTGTGTATATAGGCACAGATGTCTACATACACGCACAATTTTAACACACATACACACACACACAACCCTAACCCTGAGATACATAATTTTAAAAGATAAAACAAAATCTGGAAAAAGGAATGGACTCGGGTGCCAGAGAGATCAGTGGCTGAGAGTGTTTCTGCCTTTGCAGAGGAGCCAAGTATAGTTCCTGATACCCACACCGGGCAGCTCCCGGTTGCCTGTAACCTCAGCCCCTGGCTGCCCCCCTCCACGCGCATACACATACATAAAAATGAAAATTTTAAAAACGAACTGGACCAGTGTTACAGACACAGCACCAGGCCCACATCAACACAGCCAACCAAGTGTGTGGACTCCTCAGCCCAAGCCTGCCCTGTGCCTCACAACTCCCCAGCATCCACCCAGTGATTAGATGTAACCGTCACGCTACCTGTGGCTGTCGGGTAAGCGTGGCCGTGAGCGATGATCCCTTCGATGAAGGAAATGATCTGAGGGATGTTCTCGGTGACTCTCAAGTACACTGTTGGCGGCAGAACCTGGAAGGAAGCAGAGGCGTGGACGCCACGGGTCATTTCCGAGCTCAAGATCCATGCACAGACTTAGCAAGACAGGGTGGCAGCCATCCTAAGTCATGACCACCATGATGCCCCAGTGAGCCAACTGGCTTTCCCCACATGGTTTCCCTACCAACTCTCAACAGACAAGGCCACTGGAGAGAAACAAGGAGCCAGACAGCCAGACCTCAGTGACAGGAATGTGCCTGACTCTGACAGGAATGTAAGATAAATCAGGGCATTCTGGCAAGGATACAGACTAACTTATTCACACAGGCTCCCTCAGGCCCTAAAGAGAAGAACCCAGCTCATCCTGCTGCCCCGGGACCAAAGCTCCATCCACTCAGCTCATCACGGAACCTACTCTGCAGACCTAGATCTGTTTCCTCTCTTCAGTCTTGACACCACAGGGCCCATACTCAGGCAGTAACAGCCGATTGTTCCTGATCATGCTGGTCAGCTACCACTGCGCCTTTACTAAGAGGAAACTGCAGCTTACCTTCAGGGCTGCCATGTCTTGTTTAAATTCTTCCTCATAAAGGCTGGCGAGAGAAGCGGGCGACATGTTCATCTGCACAAGGTCACACAAGGACATCAGTACATCGGGAAGACCCATCATGGCAGACCAGGCCACCCCTGCAGACAGGATGGTGGCCACATGCCCCACTGGGACTCAGCCTCAGGATCTGAGTGTTCATTTAAGGTGTTTAATTTGCTCTAAAGCTCAGCAGTCAAAGGGCTTATGGGCCCTGCCCTCTGGGTGCAGAGAAAAGCGGGTAACAGCACCGCTTCTACCACATGATAAACCAACCCCCATCTCCCACGAGTGCAGCAAGCATCTACTCCAAAGGACAAGAGATGAGTTGCTATCTTACATCACCCACAGCAGGAAGAAATGGTTTCTTTCTTTCTTTTTTTTTTTTTTTTAAAGCCTTAGTGAAGTACTTGGAAGTAACAGAACACAGTAATCAGGGAACAGGTACTGATGTCCTCAGGCGGGGGCTATCCTGAGCTCCTGAAGCTGCCACAGTAGGACATCTGGAAACACAGACCTTTAGTGCTGGGACCTGGGTCTCTAAGAGCTGAGCACGGGACACAGAAGTTCTGGCCCAGAAGCAGAGTTCCTGTAAATAATCCCAGAACGCATGGGGGGAGGGACGAGTTAGGCTCCACCCCAGCTGAGGAGCTACTGGCAGCTGAGGGCTGCTTGAGTAGGGGGAACCATTGTTCCACAGGGCTGAAGCATGCTCATAAAGGCAGCATTATCTAAGTCAGTGTGTTACAAAAAACAAACAAGAACGTCAAAGGGGAAGGCACATGAGTGTGTGAGTGTGTGTGTGTGTGTATAAAATTGTTAAAGAATAATTTATTTTAAATTAAAAGAAGTAGATGCTAAATATTATTGGTAAACTCCTTTCATCTCAGCACTTGGGAGGCAGAGGCAGGCAGATCTCTGAGTTCAAGGCTATCCTGGTCTACAGAGTGAGTTCTACCTCAATCAAGGCAACATAGCAAAACTGTTTCAAACACTCAAACAAACCACAGGCTTTGTGCACACCTTGCACAAGAATCCACAATCTACCTACACTCAGCAAGCATCTATGTAGTACCTACTGTGTGCTGGGCCTGCCTGAAGCACACCCATCTTCCTCGTGAAACACATCTCCTTTTTCATGAGATAAGACATTTCTGCTCTGAAACATCAAGAATCTCTCTCAAGTTTCTCAGTGGCACTGGTGGAGCCTGGCGGCCAACAGACTGACAGGGCTCTAATGCACCACCACCACTGAGACTGACCTCAAGGACAGTGGGTGACCCGGGGGCTTGCTACTGCTTCTTGCCAACTCAGTGGCCCCAGGTCCATCACAAGCTATAATGCCCAGCCTGTGGTTTACCACAGCCCCGTAGGCTGCTGGGAAGATGGAGTGTCCAGGTGAGATACACAAGCACCACAGAGCCACTGCTTCAGAGATGGAGTCCCCCGGCGCCCAGTGCAGTCACACTCCCTCTGTAGGGCACAACACACGTCTCCTCAAAAGCTTTCTGCTCTGATCTTTACCCCTCCCAGTTCTGAGTAAGTAGGAACACACCCTCACGTGTCCAGATGCCTGAACCCCCTTCTATTGACTCCTCCTACTGATTTGTACTTTTACATGCTGTGGTACTGTACATACCTACATCTATTTTTGCACATAGCTACATACATTTCTGGTGAATTTTGTGTTTATTTTGATCTTGATACCTTTCATCTTTCACTAGTTCTCTTAAGTTTCTTTTCTTTTTCCCAGACAGGGCTTCTCTGTATAGTCCTGGCTGTCCTGGAACTCGCTCTGTAGACCAGGCAGGCCTCCAACTCAGAGAGCCACCTGCTTCTGCCCCCCCCCAAGTGCTGGGATTAAAGGAGTGTACCACCACAACGCCTTCTTTTTTTATTTTATTTATTTATTTATTTTAATTTTACGTCTGGATGTTTGCCTACATAAGTGTCTGTGTAGCACATGCATGCAATTCCCAAGGTGGCCAGAAGATGGCGTCATATCACCTGGAAGTGAGTTACTGATGGTCGATCTGCCCTGTGGGTGCTGGGTATCAAACCACGGTCCTCTGGAGGAGCAGCCAATGCTCTGAACCACTGAGCCATTCCTCCAGCTCCTCCTTTTCAGGGTTTTAACCGTATGGTGATTCACACTGAAAACTTGGTTTATATTTTCCAATCTCTTCTATTGCTCAGTCTTCCTACATAAATGGATCTGCACTTGCACACATACTGAGAAACCCTTCCCCACGGGAAGCCACAGAAACATCCTGGGATTTCTGCGAGAAATCTAGGGCTCCACCCCTCTTATATTTAATCTCTGATCTGCCTTGGCTGTGTGGAATGTATCTAACGTGGGTTTGTATTTTCTCCAGATGGTTCCCCAACTGTCAACACTATTTACTGAATGATCCACCTCCCCCAACCCCAGTGATTTGAAATGTCATCTTTTATCATAAAACAAATCCCCATTAATTACTTTGTGTATTTCTGGACTCTGTACTATGTTCCATCATCTGTTTATTCACGCTCTGTACAACAGTGTCTAACTGTAGCATAGCAGCCTTTGTCTGACAGAGGGCAGAATGGGCTGTAGAAATGGGAGGCAGACAGGAAGAGGGGGAAGGAGGGAGAGACAAAGGACCCTCTGGGGAGAAGGGCACAGACATCTTAATTCCCACCAAGCTGTCTGCCTTGGGATAATATGTACAACCTACCATATATCAGTCCTGTGCATGCATGCATACACACACACAGTGTCACGTGACATACACACACACAGTGTCATGTGACATACACACACACAGTGTCATGTGACTTCTACTGGGAAGATGGAAGGAAACACAGAGACGGTGTAGACCAAAGGGAAGATTCTCTTCAAGTCCATGGTGAACCAGTGAGTTGACTGAGGCTCCTAGCAGGACCATGGGTGACTCACCAAGCAACTATGAAATCCCCTGCATAACTTTCTGTCCAGAACAATCTCAGGCTGAGAGACCTGAGGATCTCATGGGATGTGATGGCATCCTTCTCCTCCAGGAGAGAATGTTAGTAGGAATGATCTTACAAGGGTCCCATACTAAGGTGACCACAGCTGCTCCTGTTCACAATAGTAATGGCTATGTCCAGAGAAAGCAAATATACAACACGTATGCATACACACACTCAAACATTCATATACACATACATGTGTATATACACATATGCAAACAAAAAGTTATTTATAGGTGGTGGTGGCGCATGTCTTTGATCTCAGCACTTGGGAGGCAGAGGCAGGTGGATCTCTGACTTTGAAGCCAGCCTGGCCTACAGAACGAGTTCCAGGACAGCCAGGGTTATACAGAGAAACCCTGTCTCAAAACACACACACACACACACACACACACACACACACACACACACACACAAAACAAAGAAGAGTAGAGGAGGAAAAAGAAGAATTAGAAGGAAAAGAAGAAGAATTAGAAGAAGGAAAAGAAGACAAAGCAGGAGGAGAAGTAGAAGAAAGGGAAGGAAGAAGAAGAGGAGGAAAATTCTAACTCATGCTACAACGTGGGTGGATCTTGGGCAGTGTTCCCATCGGCTGCAGCTGGCAGCCCCAGCCTGTTACCCAGTAGGTGTTCTTCACAAAGGCCAGGAAATGAGATAGCAGCTGCCCACTGTGGAGCTGGACACAGGAGAAGACTCATGAGGGGGTTTCCACACATGTCCCAAGGGGCAAAGGTCTCCCAAGACTCCTTCTGGAAGGCCTGTTCCCATTGAGGTCAGCTTCACTTCAGATCTCTACCAGATTCAAGACAAGAAAATCAAAGCCAGGTGTGTACCTTTAATACCAGCACACAGGAGGCAGAGGCAGGTGGAACTCTAGGCCAGCCTGGTCTACATAACAAGTATTCTGTCCCCCCACCAAAACAAGAAAAAGAAGGAAGGAAAGATTGGAAGAGGTATTAATATCCCACAGGCTCCAGAAACACAACGCATGGGGCAGTTTCACAGTAACCTTCAGTTGTGAAAATGAGCAGAGTGTTCTCTAGAGCAGCAGGTGTGGTGGCTCACACCTCTAATCCCAGCATTCAGGAGGAAGGGTCGAAGGGTGGAGGTTAGAGTTCAAAGTCATCTTCAGCCACATAGGGAGTTAGAAGCCATGTTGGGCTATATGAAACCTTGCAAAACAACAACAACAACGTAACACAAAACAACACAACACAGACTGTGTGGTAGTGGCACAGGACTTTAATCCCAGCACTTTGGAGGCCAGCCTGGTCTATAGAGTGAGTTCCAGGACAACCAGGGCTACACAGAAACAAAAACTTCACAAACATTTCAGAAAATGTCTCCTCACTGAAAAGGCAAGGCAAGGGGTGAAAGGCAAGATCAAGGAGCCCGGGAAAGCCCTCTTGTGAGGGTGGCATTCAGGACACAATGCCCAGTCACTGGAAGAACCCAGAGAGGCCCTGACCCCATGCTTGCTACCTGGGATAACTATCTCCTCCACCAAGTCTTCAGAGCATGCTGGTGTGGGGCCCATGGTGTTGACATGAGTCAACATTTGCAGGAAAGACATGCTTTCTGCTGCAGGCCTCAAGCGGAAGCTATTCACGCACACCAGAAGGCCCTGCCTGCACAGAGCTGAAGTCAGAAGGCCGGGGCTGTGGGCCCACTCCAAGGCCCACACCATCTGAAGGCTGTGGCTCACCCCACACATACTCCTGTACAAATGGGGAGAAGTGACTCAAAGTGAATGCCCTGATACCCTGAGACAGCCGAGATGTCAGAGGGGCGTGAGGATGCAGAACGTGACAGGCTGAGGGATACGTATGAGGTAACCAGTCTCTAGAGAGGCACCAGAGGGCGGGGACTCTGGGAGGACGGCTGTGCCACTACCTCAATACACTGTCTTTGATGCCCACCTCCTGTCCAGGAAGGACAGGGGTGGTCACACTAGCGAGTGCCCTTGGCTTGAGAAGTTTCACAATGGAGTAGTCAAAGAGGAGTGTCACACTTGGCACAAATCTATAACATAGATAATGTAAGTGACTGGGTAGCTTGGGAATCTGCATAAAGTTAATACAGATGACCTTATTGCAAACCTGTTTGAAAATTCCAAAGCAGAATGTGTTATGAATACACACAGGTCTTTTGTAGAGGGCATGCTTTCCATGCGTTCTTTTGGGATATCTGTGCCCCTGTGCTTGTATATCCTTCTTGTGCTTCTCATTGTCTCTTTTTATTGTTGTTCTTCTGCTTGGTTGTCAGTTTTGTCCTATTCTGGTTTGATACTTTGTTTTATTTTTAGATACCTGTTTGTTTTCTAAGGAGAGAAAGGATGTGGATTTAAGTGGGTGAGGTGAGGAGAATCTGAGGGGGGGGGACCATAACTAGAATATATCATACGGAAAAAACTACTTTATAATTAAAGAAAAAATTAAAATAAATAAATAAACAAGAGTACAAACTCTGCCCTTGGCTTGGGAAGTTTCACAATGGAGTAGTCAAAGAGGAGTGTCACACTTGGCACAAATCTATAACATAGATAATGTAAGTGACTGGGTAGCTTGGGAATCTGCATAAAGTTAATACAGATGACCTTATTGCAAACCTGTTTGAAAATTACAAAGCAGAATGTGTTATGAATACACACAGGTCTTTTGTAGAGGCTGATCCCAGACTGTGATGGAGAGGAACACATATGCACCTCCTGGTGGTCAAGAAACAGACTGCAGCACCAACCTGGGCTACAGAGGCCAACCTGGGCTACAGAGTAAGACCTCGGGTCTAACAACAAAATAAAAGAAACATGGAAATGAGGCGTCAGAGCATATGTACAAGGGTGTCCAAGGTCAAAGTCAGGGCCCGGGGGGTCTTGGTAGAGCTAGAGCGAGGTACTGATCACAGGGAGGGATGGGGACAGTGGACACCACTGGACAGGCGCTTCTCCACACCTCCATCGACTTAACTTCCTTCAGTGGGAAAAAAGCATAGCCTGCCGCCATTTTGTTCTGTTTTTTTTGGGGGGACTCTCTCTGGGACACATAAAGGTCACAAGTATGAGGAATACATGAAAGTAGACACAGTCGGGACCGGCCGCTCAGCCGCTGGCTCGCGGACAATGTGAGGCTGCTGTGCTTACCTCGTTAGCTCTCTTGATTATTTTATCATCCACGTCGGTAATGCTCATCGCCATGACCACGTTGCACCCAAACACTCTGGTCAGGATCCTTCGGATGATGTCAAATCTAACATAGGAACTGAAGGAAAAGCACTGAATCGTCTTCAACACACAGAGTCAACGGTGCTAATTTACTTATTCTAGTTTTAGTTTTTCGAGACAGGGTTTCTCTGTGTATCTGTGCAGCCCCGGCTGTCCTGGAACTCACTCTGTAGACCAGGCTGGCCTCAGACTCAGAGATCCGCCTGCCTCTGCCTCCCGAGTGTTGGGATTAAAGGCACACGCCACCACTGCCCGGCCACTGTTTTATTTTTAACCTAATTTTTTTGTTTTTGTTTTTCCATACAGGGTTTCCCTGTGTAGCCCTGGCTGTCCTGGAACCTCAAACTCAGAGAGCCCTGCTTGCCTCTGCTAAGTACTAGGATTAAAGGCGTGCACCGCTGCTGCCCAGCTCTTAAAAATTATGCTATTTTTGATTAAGTTGTTTTATTTCACGTACATGTGTTTTGCCTGTGTGAATGCATGTGCACCATGTGTGTATTTGATGGTTGTAAGCCATCGTATGGGTGATGGGAGGAGCGTAGATGGGAGGAGCGTAGATGGGAGGAGCTTAGATGGGAGGAGCTTAGGTCCTCTACAAACAAGTACTCTTAAGCATAAAGTCATCTCCCCAGTCCCCAATTTTTACTACTACGGTTAGTACTCTGTCTAAACGCCACCTCCACAGTTACAGCAACAGCCAGGTATGCTCCTCCCCACAGTTACCTGGCAACAGCCAGGTAGGCCTGGCCCAGTATAAAAGGGGCTGCTTGCCCCCTCCTCTCTCTTAATCTCTTGCCTCTAGCTTCTCTCTGTCCCCTCGCCCCTCCCCTTTTCCCCCTCTTTCCACATGGTCATGGCCGGCCTCTACTCTCTCTACTCTCTCTCTCTCCCTGCCTCTACTACCTTCCTGGCTCCCCTCCCCATGCCCTGAACAAACTCTGTTCTGTACTATACTGGTGTGTGGCTGGTCCCTCATGGGGAAGAGATGCCTCAGCATGGGCCCACTGAGACATCCCCTTCCTCCATACCTCACCACACACCCATAGAACACAATCTCTTCATCCCTTTATTTTTTTTCATTTTTTTATTTTTTATTTTTTTGGTTTTTCGAGACAGGGTTTCTCTGTGTAGCCCTGGCTGTCCTGGAACTCACTCTGTAGACCAGGCTGCCCTTGAACTCAGAAATCCACCTGCCTCTGCCTCCCAAGTGCTGGGATTAAAGGTGTGCGCCACCACCGCCCGGCTTTATTTTTTTATAAACACGTCAACTACTACCAGTACTACTACTACCTGTGTGGTGTGCATGCTGTGTGTATGTGTGTGTGTGTGTGTGTGTGTGTGTGCGCATGTGCACGCACATGAGAGGGCAGATGTGCAACATGTATGTTGAGGTCAGAGGACAGTTTGCAGGACTCAGTTCTTTCCTTTCACCAAGTGAATCTTGGGGATCAACCTCAGATCGTCAGGCTCATACAAGAGGGGCCTTTACCCAGGGAGCCATCTCCTGGGCCCCATCATCATTATTCTTGAAAAGAAATGTGTTACAATGTAACACACTGCTATGTAACTTCCAAACTGTGGACTACAGTTGATGCTTAGCTCATACGGAACTAAGCCAAGTACTTTCTAACAAACTGGGTCCCATCTAGAGGCCCAGGAGGGCCTTGTGAGAAGCAACAAAAGCAACTACATCAGTCTTGGGATACTGTATTGCTGTTTTTAAGATTACAGCTGTTGGATGAGTTTGCATCTATTTAAATGTGTAAAAAGTCCTATGATACAGAAGTCAAATGTCAAGACTGTTTTGTTCTTGTTGTTTTGAGACAGGGTTTCTCTGTGTAGTCCTGGCTGTCCTAGAACTTGCTCTGTAGACCAGGCTGGCCTCAAAGTCACAGAGATCCACCTGCCTTTGCCTCCAGAGTTCTGGCATTAAAGGTGAGTGCCACCACTGCCTGGAAACAAGAGCTTCTTAGCATTCTTGTTCACTTGGATTGTCCATAGTACCCCAGTGCTGGGAGACAGAAACAGCTGGATACTGGGGACTGACATCCCAACCAGTGAGAGAGTCTGTCTCAAAACAGACAGGGGATAGCACTTGAGGATAACATCTGAGGATGCCCTCTGGCCTCCACACTTATGTTTAATTTAGGCCTAAAAATACCCAATCAAAAGTGTGTAAGAGCCAGGCAGTCGGTGTATATCATTTATCTCAGCACCTGGGCAAAGGCAGGTGTATCTCTGAGTTCGAGGTCAGCCTGGTCTATATAGTGAGTTTTCAGAACAACCAAGACAACACAGAAAAACCCTGTCTCAAAAACAAACAAACTTTATTAGGAAATGAGAAATGTCAACAAATGCAGCTCCAGTGCTGCCCAGGAGTATTTAGCACTACACAGGAACCACTGTCAGTCGTGGTGGAGGACTAGAACATTTGGGGCGCTGTGTTAACTGGCACTTCATAGACATTATTTCCAGAAACTGCCATGAAGATGTCCTGTTGTCATTTCTGTCTTCACTCAAAATAAGAACCAGGACACCAGCAAGAGAGTGACCCTTCCAAGGCCAGGCAATGATGCCCCACGGTTGGATTCGGGTCTCTGGACCAACCTTAGAAACATTCGAAAACGGGTCAATCTCACTCCACAGCGAATCCCTGAATGTCCAGACCTGAGCAATGGGTATGCAACTCCGAACAGCTATCAAGACCAAAGAGACTAACATTCCAGCGTCTCACAATTCCCAGAACGCAATCATCACTCAGTTCACTGAACAGATTATAAAACAAGCTAACAGTTTACTCTTTGCATAATAAACAACCCTCTGACTTTGTCAAAGGTTCAAATCTAGGAAACTCACCAAGCATGGCCAAGGTGTGCATGGTCGTACACAGTCGGTCCACAGCTATACCTGGGGACATATTAAGATCTACCATGTGTGAGATCTGCAAGAAAGAGCCCTAAGCCTCCCTTAACAACCTTCACTGAACACACGCAGTGTTTGGGTGACGCTCCGGGGACCACGTGTCAGGCTTTCAGGACTGACTTGCCCGGGCTCACCCTCCCGCCCCGCCCCTCCTCTTCCCTCCCCTCCCCTCCCGGCGAACGCACCAGGAGACGGCGTCCGAGCGGGCCACGATCAGCGGCTCTTTCTTGCCTGTGAGGCTGTTATGCACCTGCACGCCGGTGTCCTTGCCTTCTGGCCGTTGCCACGACCGCCCGCGCCGCCCAAGACCCAGCGCGGCCTGGAGCAGCAGAGCGGCCGGCCCAGGCCGGCGCGCCCACAGCATACTGGGGACAGTTTCAGCGAACAAGCGGAAGGCAAAAATCCTGCAGGCCAGTCCCCGCCCAGCGAACCAGAAGCCACGCCCTGCCGCACGAGGCTCCTCCCACTCCCGGAAGAGGCTACAGTTTGCGTGGAGTCTAGCAGTGTTATAGAGATTTGGCCAAGGTGGCAGCGGAAGAAAGACGGGAACCCCCGGGCCCTTCCCCATTTTAGCGCATTTTCTCGCCACCTTTCCTTATGGGTAAATTGGTCCCGGTGTACATCTTTGTGTCTGCCGCCGGGACCTGGTGTGCCCCGCAATACAGTTTGTACCTAAGCGAGCACAAGCTATGTGTATCCCAGCACACCGCTCCAACACATTATGCGGCACAGCTGCGGTCATCATGTCCTCATTCAAACACCTCAATATGTGTGCCTTAACACACACTGTACCCCATCAGACTTACAGCATGTCTGCAAGTATGTACCTTGTCACAATCAGTACATGTACATCAACACTACATACCAAACTGCCCATCTGCAACCCAGTACACACAGTATTTGCATACTTCATACTATCCTGTGGGCTTAGAATGAAAGAACTACACCAGGAAATGACCCTTTCCTCAAGAACATGTAACTGGAAATGTCTGCTGGAGAAATGGCTGCCCTTCCAAAGGACCCAGGTTTGAGTCCTAGCATCCACATGGCTGGCTTCTCAAAGAGTTTGTAATTCTTGTTCCAAGAGGGTCCAAGGCTTCTTCTGGACTCAGCAGGCACTACGTATATGTGGTCCACAGACAGACGTACAGGCAAAAAGACCCTTACACATAATAATAAATCATTTTACAAATTTTAGAGTCAAAATGGTGGCATCTGTCTATAATCAAAGATTTTGGGAGAGAGATACAGAAGCATCAGTGAGTTCAAGACTAGCCTCGGCTACATGAAACCCTGCCTTAAATCTAATAAAAACAAGATGAAAAGTCTATCATTCATCTCTTGGGAACTGTTCTGAGTTACATTCAAATTACCGCCACAAATGCACCCCTGCAGGTGCCTTACAAAAGTAAAGACTCCTTTGCTTGTCCAGTCAAGTGTGTCTGTCTGATACTGAGCATGCCCAGGTCTTTCAGTCTTTTGGTCTTCCCCTTTTATTTTATTTTTTTCTGATGTTCTCTTGAAAGGCAAATGATGAGGCAGACATGTTGTTCCTAGAATGCTTTTTTCCCTCCTTTCCCTTCTCCCTCTTGTTCCAGAGCTGCTCCCTCTGGCCCAAAGGGTTTTTTTTTTTTTTTTTAAATTTAAATCTCATTACCGATGGTCGTGAGCCTCCATGTGGTTGCTGGGATTTTGAACTCATGATGAGCAGTCAGTGCTCTTAACTGCTGAGCCATCTCACCAGCCCCCTAGAATACATTTTTCCCAAAGATTCTGTACTCTTGTCTGCCCGAAGCTAGACTTCCACTATAGACTGTGTTCTGTGAGTTATGGTAGTCGAATTCTTGGTCTCCAGATGTCCCAAGTTCTCCAGGATTATTCTCATAACTAGCTGCCTTTGTGGCATTTTGTCATTGCAAATGTGTGTGCACATTTGTCTCACTTGTATAGCAGTGTGAAATTCTCTTTCTGTGCCCCGCACCCCAGTTGTTGAGCAACGATTTCACTCAGTAGCCCAGGCTATCTCTAGCCTACATGGTTTAAACCCCTCCCGCCTCAGCCTCCCCCAATTTGAGGACAAGTGTGAGCTTGTCCGTCTCCTTCAGTATGTAACTGTAAACTCTTGAACTCCTTGCCATAGCCTGCGAATTCAGCAAAAGCTTGGTCTGTGCAGCCAGTGAAATCCCTGATAAAGCTTTGAATCTGATAAGAGGTGTGTCTATTAAAACAAAGAACCCACAGAGCAGAATGCAAAAGCCCAGGGAAGAGCCAGAGCAGACAGTTTAAAAATGGCTTTAGGAAGTTCCATGAGTTTGAATGGCTGGATGTTTGGCTTGACCACAAAGCAGACTCCCATGTGTTCCACCTCAACTGGCAACAAGTCTGCTCCTTGTTAAGCCTTCTGAGAGTCACTCAGGCATTTGTGGGATGTGTGCGATGGCTCACACCTGTGATCCTAGAGGTCTTTTTTTGGGGGGTGGGAGGCTCAAGCTGAGGCTCTACAGGAAATTGAGACTAGCCTGGGCCTCGATGTAAGTTCTGGTCCAGCCTGAAGAATAGTGCTAACCTCTCTTAAAAAAAAAAAAATTATAGGGGATGAAGAGATGGTTCAGTAGTTCAGAGGACTGGCTGCCCTTCCACAGTATCTTGGGGATTCCCAGCATCCACATGACAGGCAGCTCACAACTGCCTGTAACTCCAGTTCCAAGAGATCTGATACCTTCTTCTGGCTTCTACAGGCACATGCTACACAGACATACATGCAGACAGAACACCTATACACAGATTATAAAATTAATTAATTAAAAAGAAATAGAAAGCTGGGCGGTGGTGGCGCACGCCTTTAATCCAAGCACTTAGGAGGCAGAGGCAGGCGGATTTCTGAGTTTGAGGCCAGCCTAGTCTACAGAGTGAGTTCCAGGACAGCCAGGGCTATACAGAGAAACCCTGTCTTGAAAAAAAAAACAAAAAACAAAAAACGAAACAAACAAACAAAATAAAAACAGAAAATGATAACTATAACCCACTTGCTACTGATGCTTAACTGTGCAGACATCCTGTGTATTGAACTTCTGCACATAGACTGTTAAGGTGGATTGAAAGAAACCAGCACAATTTATCACAATAATACCTTCGAGAAATCCCTCTGTTCAATTCACTACCCTTAAAAAAATATACATATATTTATATATGTGTGCCACAGCACACGTGTGGAGGTCAGAGGATACATTAGGGGTGTTCCTTTTTACCATGTGGGAGTCACAGGGAGTGAACTCCAGTCGTCAGGCTTGATGGTCTTTTCTGGCTGAGCCATCATGCTGGCCCCAGGCCTGTTTCTTATAAAATCAAAAAGCATGCATACACCATGAGGTCAGCCTGGTCAGCGCTAGTTCCAGGACACCTAAGTCTACGCAGAGAAACTCTGTCTCAAACAGACAAAGAAAACTATGCCACAGCCACAGGCTGGGCTGTGACTGAAAGCCAAGGTCAGGCTCCCTCAAGTGAGAAAAGAAAATTGACAGCAGGAAGGTACCCAGTGTCCCCAGAGCCTCACTAAGGAGACACCTCCAACCAGAAACCACTGCAAGGAGTCTCTCAAACATGTTCTGCCAGACTCTCTCTGGGCTGGTGTTCATTGCTTCCCTAGTGTCTGCTGTACAGAAAGAGGTTTTCTTAAAAATTGTACTTATTCACCTGGTCTGTATGGGGCAGAAGGTTACATGGGACAAGGAGTGTATGTAGAGACCAGAGGTCCAACTCTCTGATCTGGATTCAAACTCACCATGTAGCTTCAGGAGTTACCTCAGGTTAACTCAGCCATCTGCCTAGACTTTACTTTTCTACACAGTGTATTTTAAAAGCTTGATGTAAGTTAATTTTGTATTATCAATTGGTCTTTTGAGCTTGTTCTGAAAGCCAGTTTAATACAGCTAATCAGTACATAAACACTACTCTATTTGTAGAACGTAAAAACATTGTAGTTAGCATGTGGCAGGCACTTGTAAAATAATTCTGGTCAGTTGAATAAGATACCTTTTGCTTTTGTGTGTCCATGAACTCAATAAACAGGATGGAATGGTTATTAAGAGTATTGTTAACTCTGAAAGATAACCAGGTTCAAACTACAGCTTGGTTTTCTTGGAAAGGGTCAATTATTACTAATCTTCATTAAACCTAGATAAACGTTAATTCATGGTCCAACACACGCTGCGATTAAGATACCTGTTTCTTAATTGCTATTGTGCCTTTAAACTGATTATACCTCTGAGGAAAAGGTAACATTTCATACTCAGTTCTGTACCCCTCTTCACACTTTATTACACGTCGACTTCTCAAGCCATATTATTGGCCTTTTGTGCAACTATTTTCTTCTGGCAATTACATGGAAACTTCATTCTTCTGTTTCTGACTAGGGCTGAAAACAGTTGGTCCTGTTAGTAAAAACCAGCAGCAGACATGCAAGCGGAACTTCCTCCTGCAGAAATGCAGTGCCCTATGCTTCACAAGCGACGTCCTGATCTGAACGATCTAACTCAATTGACAGTCTCTCGGTGCGTTCTTACTACCCTTGTCAATTCGCTATTGCTATTTTAGATAAACTGTGTCGGAAAGGTCGGAGATGTCACGGGTTACATGGAGCACTTTCACACGTGCCGAGGGGGTTAGGATGTCACCGTGTTTCCTGAGCCGTTCCAAATCTTTTCAAACTATATCTTCTAGTTCAGAAGCGGTGAGTCTTGTTCTGCCGGAGGATGAATGCCTGAGGCTGAAATCAAACACTGCAAACACGAGGTGGCTGAAGACTGCGAGCTGATCTGGCGCCGCAGAGTCATCTCAGGAGAGTCAGAGCGCCGTCATCAGCCCTGCGCACCTGAGGCCACCGCGGCGGATCCTTCAGCGTCGCCCAGGAGGCCGAGCAAGACTGAGGACCTAGGACTCAGAGGGACAAGCAGGACAAGCACCACCGCCCCGGCGATACAAAGGCGCGAATGTGGAGACCTCAGGCCAGGCTCCGCCCCGGGGCGGGGCCTAGGCAGGAAGGGGGCGGGACCACCGGAGAACCGTCGCCTAGGCAACCCTTCGCTCTGCCCGGGCTTTTCAGAGAGCCCTAAATCCGGCGGCTGTGGGGGAAGGGCGCGATGGGGAGCCGAAGGTTGCGCTACCCTGCGGGAGCGCTCCAGGGTGTCCGTAGCCTCCCCAGTGTGGCGAGGACACGGGCAACCTTAGGTGCGGCAGGGGAAGAGCTAGGATCAGGGAAGAGCTGCTCCCGCCAGCCCGCCCACCGTAGATCTCCGCGCTGAAAAGAGCACCCCTCGGGGGCCCCTTTGTCTCCAGGCCATTCCAAACTCAGCACCGGGAGGCGACACAAAGGGACGGTGGGGGCGGAAGGCGCAGGCGCGGGGAGCCGCCGAGGATGCTGGGAGTGGTGGTCCCTCTGCGCCTCGGGAGCAGCCCTCCCGCGCGGGTCCGCATCCCTCGCCGGGGAGCTGCGCATGCGCGCCCACTTCCGCCTCGCTCGGCCCCGCCCTCCCGGCCCTCCTCGAAGAGGACAGCTCTCTAGTACTAGGCGTGCGGGGGGCGTTGCCGGTCCCACCACACCTCCTTCCCGTCCAGATTGGCCGCAGAGGTAAGAGCCGCAAGGGGATTGGCTGCCGCCGTTGCCATTTCTGTTCGGGGGCTCTATTTATACCGCGCTAGGAGGCGGGGGAATGCAGTTAACCTAGAGGAGGGTGGTTCTTCTCTGCTTAGTCGGTTTGAAGGCAGCGATCTGGAGGCTCGTCCGGCCCCGGCGTGTCTCGAGGAGCAGGCCACCACCCCGCCGTTCCCGGCCGGCGTGCGGCTCCGCCCAGTAGGTCCGCCACCGAGTGCCAAACTCCTAGTAAAGTTTCGTGTCGCCGGCCGCCCCTGCCCAGGCGGCCCTACCGCTGTCCCCTCCGCGACCCTGGTCCCCCCCAGCGACAGTGACAGGCCACGCCCCCGCGCGGGCCGGCCTCGCGGCCCGCCGCCCCCCGGCCCGGGACGGTGAGGGGCGTGAATGCGGTGGGGGCGGGGCCGCCTCCGGGAGGGGGGGTGGCGGGGCGCATGCGCGCTGCGCGCGGGGCTGAATGTTTCCCAAGTGTTTGAAACTGGTATTTGGGTTTTCCACGTTGGACAAGTGCGGCGAGGCGGGCGGCGGAGCGCGCCCTTCCCGCTGCCGGCCCCGCTCTCTCCGCTCTCCACGCTGGTGGCGGGTGGGCGGCGGTGGCCGGCCCTCTTTGGGTGTGTGCGCGCTCGTACGCACGGCCCCCCGCGCCGCCCGCCGCCCGGGAGGGGGCCTGCACGGCCGGCGGGGTGTGCGCTAGAGCCTCGGCCGCCGCGGCCCGCGCCTGCAGGCGCCGGGGTCCCCGCGGCCCCGGAGGCGGCGAGGCAGGCGCCAGATGTAGCCGCCGGCCAGCCCGGCCGGAGCGGCGGGAGGGCGAGAGCTTTGCATTTTGCAGTGCTGTTTGAGGGGGGCGGGGGGTGGAGGAAGCGGAAAGCCGCCGAGTCGCCGGGGACCTCCGGGGTGAACCATGTTGAGTCCTGCCAACGGGGAGCAGATCCACCTGGTGAACTATGTGGAGGATTACCTGGACTCAATCGAGTCACTGCCTTTCGACCTGCAGAGGAACGTCTCGCTGATGCGGGAGATCGACGCCAAATACCAAGGTACGGCGGGTGATGGATGGGCGGGGGCGGCCGCGTCCATCCCTGGGTCCCGGCGGTGAGGCTGACCGGTCCTACTGGAGCCAGAGCGCCCGGTAGCGTCCTCGGAGGGCTAGGAACAAAAGGTCTGGAGCGCCTTTGATACGCCGAGGTCCTTGTGTTCCGAGCTCCGGGACATGGAGAAGGAAGGAGCGCGAACGGCTGGCTGCAAGGCTGCGCGACCAAAGCGCTCTTTGTAGTGAAGTGATGAGGCGGTGCTGCGGGGGAGGGGGCGCGGGGCTCGGCCGCGTCCTCGGGGAGGGGGTGAAGGCGGCCGCGCGAGGTGGAGTGCTTTGCGGGCGCCGCGGCCGCAGGGCGCGGGCACCCGGCTGGAGAGACGGCTGTGGGCCGTACTCCCGCGGACCTGAGTGCGGGTCTGGAGAGTCGCCGCCTCCCGCCTGGTTCTGAATCTTAAGTGTTACATAAAGTACTGGGCAGTCCCGACTCGGGGTCGCGCGATCGCCCAGGCCCTGCTCTCTTGGGCCCTCCTTTGGCTCTGGACACGGCTCCGGGCCGACTGCGAGGGGCGCCGGCGCGGTGTGTCTTGCGGAGGAAGAGGGTGAAAGGGAGGATCGCAGCCGACTAGGTGCACGACTGCGCTGCGATCAGTGGGAGCAAGCTGGGCTCTTGCTGGAGAGGAGCGGGGCAGGTGAGGGACCTGCAGCCCTCCCGCGACCCGGGCTGCCCAGAGTGGCGAAGAGGCGGAGCCTGCGTGCCCGCCGAGAACTGTTGGCTGTTGGGGAAACTTTGCTGCGAGGTCAGGGGGCTCTGTTTTGAACGTGGATGGCCGCTCGGAGTTTACTCTTGTTTACAGAACTGCGCAGCAGGGAAACGGAAGAGTTGGGGGTGGTGGAGGGCCACTGCCCGGCACCACATACAAGAACATACTGGGGAAAGCGCCCCTGCGCGCTCTATCCGAGATGCAGCTTCGCAGCTCGGTTTATAGGAGGGTCATTAGCATATTGCGGAACGTTCCGCCCCTGCGGCCCTTTGATTGGCCGCAACATCCCCCGTGGAATGTCCTTATCATTGTGCTACCGAGCCATTGGGGGGCGGGCGGTATGGGGGTGGGCTTTGCTCGGGACTCGCTCCAGTCTGTGTTTCCGCTGTCTGCTTTTTTTTCCTCTGTGGAGAGGGCCGGGCGGAGGGAGGAGGCGAGTTGATTTGAATGTCTTCGGGTCGCCCGTCCTCTGGCCTCAGGTTGGCTCCCGTCGCTGCTGGGGCGGGCCATTCTCGCTAGCTCTGCGCGTTGATTGGTGTCCCTCCTGGTCTCCGCCCTCAGCGTCGACGACTCACATAGGCCTCGGGCGGGGCGGGGCCGAGCGCGCGTCCTGAGTCTCATAGGCTGGAGTGGATCGCGGCCACTTTCCGGCCTCGGGGCCATGGCGGCGCTGGCCTCCTGGAGGCTGCTGTGCTTACTTTCTCGTCCCTGGCTCCCCGCGGGAGACTCTGACCGCTTCTCTCGTTTCCGGTAGGCATGAGCAAGCGGGAGTGCCTCCGTCGGGACTGCGGGTCGGTGTGTTTGGTGCTGTCCTCCTGGAGCCCCCGCCGATGCGGCCGCAGCGGGCTCGTTTGTCCGAATGGCTCTAGAATATTCAAATCCTTGCTAAGAACTACTGTTGCAGACCGAGTTTTTGACGATCACCTAGTGCTTCAGATGTAGGAGAGTTCGGAAGGAGGGTCTATGGTTTGGTTGTTGCAAATGGAGTTTGTTGCCTGGATTACTTTTCAAATATTATAGAAAATATCTTTTGGAAGCAATGCCTTTTAAGAACTTAAGCGCAACCTTATATAAAGTTAAAGTGGATTAAAGTAATTGAACAGACTAAGTGCAGGCCCATTTAGTCACTACCTTTATCCTTCCTTGTTGATACTTCATGGTGGCCCAGCAGCAGTTTGAGGCTGAGCTGACCGGTGCCTCCCTATGTGGAAGTTGTACTGTCCTTGTTTGTTGTTTTTGTTGATCGAATATTTTACGTAGGGTAACTAAAAACCTGTGTTACTGTGTGGAATGATAGCTTCATGATAGGTTTTTGATGGGATTTTTCTCCACAAGCTTCACCTGGATTAAAGCTGAAAGAAGTAATTATCTACATTTAAATTACAATGGGTAGACTTACTCTTCTACAAAACACCTATATAATCTTTGAAACATTGCTGAGTATGATGGCACATGCCAGTAACCACAGTTGGAGGCAAGACCAGCTTTGATTGTATACCATGCTACCCAAGCTGTCCTGGTGACCAGCTTTGTTTGTATACTATGTAACCCAGGATGGGTCTCAAAAAACAACAATTTGCTGTTGGTTTTGTTGTTATTCTTTCTCACTGACCTGGAACTCTTAAAGATCCACTTGCCCCTGCTTCTAGTATTGAAGGTGTGTGCCATCATGCCCCAAAATGCGTATCTTAGGTTTTCTTTGGTACACTGAATCAGTTGACTTACTTCCTTTTAGATACTAGGACTGTTCATGCATCCTGTGTTGGGGAGTGCTTGTCTGCAGTTCTTCCACGAATACCTGCAGAACCTGAATAGAGCCTTACCTGTTGGGAGATACTTCAGTGGCGGGCCTGTGTTGTCTTGTAGGGTTTTGTTCATGTGGTTTTGGGATTGATTTATTTATTTATTTATTTATTTATTTATTTATTTTTATTGTTTTGAAACAGGGTCTTGATATGTAGCTCTGGCTGGCCTGTACAAATCAGGCTGGCCTTGGAACTCTAAAGAGGTCTGACCCCTGCTTGAATTCCTGTTTCCTGTCAGAGGAGTGCAGAGCAGGGTCGGGTGGTGAATTTCTAGGTATCCCCTCTGACTGTCAGCCTGTCCACACAAGCATTTACAGTTGGTCCCTTAATCTCAAGAAAAATCTGATACCATTTACTGTTTGAGGGAAGTAACTTTAGGAATTTTCTGGTGTGTCCCAGGTTTCAAAAACAAATAGTAGCCGGGTGGTGGTGGCACACGCCTTTAATCCCAGCACTTGGGAGGCAGAGGCAGGCGGATTTCTGAGTTCGAGGCCAGCCTGGTCTACAGAGTGAGTTCCAGGACAGCCAGGACTACACAGAGAAACCCTGTCTCGAAAAAACCGAAAACAAAAAAAAAAAAACAAAACAAAAAAACCCAGTTTTTCCTTTGTATGCACAGAGTTTCTTGGAGGCTTGGGTGCTTTATCAATTTGGGTTTGTGGTAATCCACTTAGGGCAGAGTGTTTTATTCTTCTGTCCACTTTTATTTTTAAAATGACCAATGTTTTTAATTGTTAGTTTCTGGCATTTGAAGTGTTTGACATCTCTGGCCTGAGCTCTTTTGCCTAGTCCTTTGCACTACATACTGCAGCCACCCACTCTCTAGGGTTTCCCTCTGTCAGCGTTTACCCATTTCCGTAGTTTCTTGTCATCAGTCTTAGTCAGACTGACTTGACGTCAGCGTCAGCACAAAGGGTCTCTGCCTACTTGACATACAGAGCTTTATCATTCTTAGATATAAGCACACAAAGATGGGCTTGGCTCCTCTAAGGCTTTGGCAGTGTTAAATTCCTCGTGCTGGCCCGGCACTGTGATGGGGCGGGCAGTCATCAGCTGTTCCTCTGAGGCACTGTCAGTGCCCATCACCCTCAAACACAAGTGCCTTCTCAGCTGGGGACAGTGGATTTCTGCAAAGCCAAATGGAGGAAACACCCAAGCCTCCAAGAGACTCTCTTACCAAGGAGAAACTGTTTTTGAAACATGGGACACGTAACCCAAGCTGTCCTCACACTTGGGCTACTTCTGCGCACACGAGTCCTGGATTATGGAACTATGCTGGGCTGAATTCATTGTTTTCTATAAGATTGTTTATCAGCTTTTATCTCTTGAGCAATTGTCTAATTACACTTGCCAAGTGACATTTTCTGAGCATGCAGACTTAGTTTTAGTTTTTCCTTTCAAGAGGATTTAGTTCTCAAGGTGGTGTTCTTGGGGAGATAGAGGCTGGCAGGCTCTGCAGCTTCCAGAACAACCAGGGCTACACAGAGAGACGGTTTTAAAAAATTGTGAGCAGTAGATTAAAGTATGATGCGTTGTAAAGTGAAATCTGTCACTTTGGTTTTAAAGCAGAGTTGCCTTGTTTATTGTGACCAAAACATTCTTGTTTGCCGTTAACACAGAATATCATGCTAGAGTATTCTTAGGGACACATAAGCAGAGGGCCAGTTTGTAGGCACTGTCATCTCATCTACATGCTTTTCTGTAGAACATTCTAGACATTGAGATGCCTTTGATCCCAACTGGGAAGGTGGAGACCCCTAGGGTTCATTCACGCTCCAGATTCAGTGAGGCTCTCAAATAAAGTAGACAGCAATATTCGAACACAAACACAGAATAAACACTTCTAAGTTGTTGCAGAGGTATTTGAACAGAAATTGTGGAAGTGCAATGGTAGGCGAAGGAAAGGTTTGGGCTGAATCACTTTACCTAATGTTGAACTGTTGTTCAGCATCTCAACGTCGCTGAGTGGGAGCCATGGCTTACACAAGTCAGGGAAACTTGGCTAGACGGTTCCTGCCCCTCGTGATGAGAGTTAAGGCCTCCTTCGTTGGTGTTGGGTCTCTGCAGTGTTCCAGTGGGTTTGTAACGCATCTTGTTTCTGTCTGTAGAGATCCTGAAGGAGCTGGATGACTACTATGAAAAGTTCAAACGGGAGACGGACGGCACCCAGAAGAGGCGGGTGCTGCACTGCATCCAGAGGGCCCTGATCCGGAGCCAGGAGCTGGGCGACGAGAAGATCCAGATCGTGAGTCAGATGGTGGAGCTGGTGGAGAACCGAAGCAGGCAGGTGGACAGTCACGTGGAGCTCTTCGAGGCACACCAGGACATTGGTGACGGCACTGGCGGCGGCGGCAAGGCAGGCCAGGACAAGTCGAAGAGTGAGGCGATCACACAGGCAGATAAACCGAATAACAAGCGGTCCCGGAGGCAGCGAAACAATGAGAATCGAGAGAACGCCTCTAATAATCACGACCATGATGACATCACCTCAGGAACGCCCAAGGAGAAGAAAGCAAAGACCTCAAAGAAAAAGAAACGCTCCAAGGCCAAAGCAGAGAGGGAAGCGTCTCCTGCAGACCTGCCCATCGACCCCAACGAGCCCACGTACTGTCTGTGCAATCAGGTCTCCTACGGAGAGATGATCGGCTGTGACAATGACGAGTGCCCTATTGAGTGGTTCCACTTTTCTTGCGTGGGACTCAACCATAAACCAAAGGGCAAGTGGTACTGCCCCAAATGTCGTGGGGAGAGCGAGAAGACAATGGACAAAGCCCTGGAGAAGTCCAAGAAAGAAAGGGCTTACAACAGGTAGTTAGTGGACACTCGCCAGTGTATTTATGATGTCGCTGCCTTTTCAGAAGTATGAGGACGGTCAGATGAGTATTTTTAGAGAATGTTAGAAATGGATCCCCTCCTTGAGATGGTGGTAACAGCCTGTGTCTTCATGGTATACCTGTTACCAGACTGGGTCTGCACATCAGCAGTTTAGAAACTACAAATACAGGTTCGAATTAAACATGTCAGCAAGTGTCAGACTGATTTTTGTGGTTGGGGAGTGACTTGGAAGTAACCTAACAGATGTATAAAGAAGAGATTTAATTTGGCTGTTTTAACAAAAAATGTTACGGTTTACAAAAAAAAAAAAATTAGCCTGGTTGCTGAAGTACAGCAAGTGTGCTTCTTGCTGCCATAATGTATATCCACATGACAAGTTGGTGGTTTAAAGTCTAAATATTATTATTTTTTAAAAAGGTAAATGGGTAAATTTTACATGACATATTTTATACATGGCCTATTCCCCAACTGGCCATTTTTAATGACTGGGTACATTTTTAATAGGTCAGACACAAGTGGTCCAGGCAGTGGGTCCGAGTCTTGCCTTTGCTACCCTAGGTCACGGTGTAGCCACCTTTAACTTATATGAAGTGTATAAATGTACATTGCCCAGCCACCCGGCCCCTGCTGTATTATAACCGGAAGTGCAGCCTGGCGCTGACATGCAGCCGAGGTGCGCATCCTGCTGCGTGTGTGAGCTGTATAGCTGTTGCGTCGAGAAATAAATGAAACTTGGCCAGTTTGTTTCTTTAGCATTTAATTTTAACATACAAATAATTTTAAATTTTTGTCTTAAAAATTTATACACCAGCAGTTTAGACAAAGCCTTAAGCAAATTGTATATTATTGATCTCACGTAATAAGGAAGTAGACATTGTGTCCATGCCAGCAAATCCGTGTCAGAAGTATTTAGAGCAGAGGTTAGGAAGTGACTGTGCTTATGAAGTCCAGCCCCACCATCTGTTTTTACATGGCCTGTGAGCTAAGAATGGTCTCTATGTTTCTGAGTGGTTTGCAAAATCACATTTCATGATACACGAAAGTCCTATGAAATGAAGATTTGCGTGTCTATAAATAAAGACTCATTGGAACACAGCCATGCTTACTTATCTCCTTATGTGCTGTCTGTGGCTGCCTGTGTAAGACCTGCTCTCTGCAGAGATCACCTACTGACAGCCGACATCGGCCACCCATCGATGGCACCTGTCCTTCACTGCCGAGATCATCATCCCTGGGTCCTGTGTGCCTTGCTCGAGATCTGAGTGTGTTGAAGTGTTTTACAGAGTATGTGTGTGGGGGTACAGGCCTGGTCACTATAGATAGAGTCACTACAGTTCCTGTGCTATATATAGTGTACATTGTAGCTGTTTCCTGGGTTGTCTTTGAGAACTTTTCTTTTCTTTTTTTTTTTTTTGTTTTTCGAGACAGGGTTTCTCTGTGTAGCCCTGGCTGTCCTGGAACTCACTCTGTAGACCAGGCTAGCCTCGAACTCTCAAACTCAGAAATCCACCTGCCTCTGCCTCCCAAGTGCTGGGATTAAAGGCGTGCGCCGCCACCGCCTGGCCGAGAACTTCTCTTACCCTGGGCATAAATTCAGTTTCCTGGCCAGGTGTGGTGAGGGTACACACCTTTAATCCCAGCACTTGGGAGTCAAAGGCAGCTGGGTCTCTTCAGTTTGAGGACAGACTGATCTATAGAGTGAGTTACAGGACACTGAGAAACCCTGTCTTGGAAAAGAAAAGAAGGGGGAGGAGGGTTGAGAAAGAAAGGAAGGAAGGGAAGCAATGTGTACTTACAGTAAGCCAGGGTTTAATAGAGGACAATGAACACGAAAATGCTTGCTAAAAGGAGCCAGAGAGAAGGTAAGAGCACCAGTCCTTGTAGAAAACTCAGTATGGATTCCAGGCACCCACGGGGCTCAGGGGAACTGATGTCTTCTCACTCCTGGGGGCACCTCCATGGTATACCTACATTTATGCAGGCAAAACACTCAGACATAAAAACAAGTTTTAAAGTTAACAAAATAAAAACTCGATACGTTGTCAGGCAAAGATCTCCGTGTGAGTTTGGGGGCAGCCTGGTCTACAACAGTGAAGTTAAGTCCATCCAGCCAGGGCTACTACACAGTGAGACCTTGACTCAAAGGAGAAAAAAAAAATGGTAAAAACCAACAGTCGTTTTGGAAGTTTTCCCAGTAGGGGAGAGAGATCACTGGATCTCAGCTTTGTGCTTTTGGGGTCCCTTTCCCAGCACTACTTAACTCCTGGTCCAAAGTTCTTCCCTTTCACGATGCCTGCTTCACCTTAGAGTGGTTTGGGGAAGTAAGGGAGTTAATTACCAGTGGCTCCTGTAGTGAGCCACGCTGAGAGTTTTCTGTAGCAACACATGGTCTGTGTCTGTATCTTGTAACAGCACTGCCTCACACAAACTGTGTTTGGGTGTCCTGGATCATGCATTAGTTCCAGTGGGCAGTAAGAAAGTCACAGCAAGCACCTTGATCTGTGGATTTAGGGTTTTGATCATAAGATGCAGGAAAGCCCCAAAACCCAGGTGGATACCCATCTCATGAGGCCGCAGCTGCTTCTAGCTATTCAGCGCTCAGGCGTGGACACAGTTCAGATAGGTCCACAATATTCTCTATGATGCAGTACCCTCGGTATTGTGGTTGGGTTTTTTTTGTTGTTTTGTTTTTCAAGACAGGGTTTCTCTGTGTAGCCCTGGCTGTCCTGGAACTCACTCTGTAGACCAGGCTGGCCTCGAACTCAGAAATCCGCCTGCCTCTGCCTCCCAAGTGCTGGGATTAAAGGCGTGTGCCACCACTGCCCGGCATTTTTTTTGGTTTTATTGTTCAGGTGTATGGGTGCTTGGGCAGCATAGATGTCTGCACCGCTTGAGTTCATGTTATCCAGAGTTCAAAAGAGGGCACTGGGTCCCTTGGAGGTGGTTGTAAGCCATGTGGGTGCTGGGAATCAAACGCAAGTCCTCTGCAAGTACTCGTAACTGCTGAGCCATCTTTCCAGCCCCACCTGTTTTGAATTGAGCAAAGGAAGTGATAAATTGAATAGGTGAGGTTTGGGCCTTGAGGAGGGCACATACCTCTGGTGCTAGGAAGGGATGCTGCCTAGTTACAGGGTTCTGTAACTGGCCACCGGGACATTGGCTCCTTTCCTGCACCAGTAGAGCTGAGTGTGTACCCCTGTCTTAGCTTACTGTCTTGATTTTTAATATTCAGGATAGTCCATGGCCAAGTGGCTTGAGAGTTGATGGGATCTGGGCTTTTCCATCTGAACCCACTCTGCCTGCTTTCCTGAGGCACAGGGCATGTGCGATCTGAACCTCTTAATGTGTAGGAGGTCCCCAGAAAGGCAACAGAGAGCATCACAGTCTGACAGGAGCTAGGAAGTGGCCTGGTGTGAACCGAAATAGCCTCCAGTGCAGCAGTTCCCAACCCCCCTGATGCTGTGGGACTCGTGCTGTGGTGACCCCCCCAACAGTAAAAATGCTTACATTGCTACTTCATAACTAATTTTGCTGCAGTCATGAATCGTAATGTAGATATCTGTTTTCCAGTGGTCTTATATGACCCTTGCTGTGCCATAGGACCTCACCTTCTAGTTCGGGGTTTGGGAGGGACCTGATTCACACAAGGCCACACTCGCCTGTGGCTCCAGGGCATGTGTCCCTTCTGTAGCATTTACTGTCTGAGGGTAAGCCTTGGTGCCAGTTTTGGGTTCATTGTTCAAGCTAGGAGCCATGAGCACCACTATGAGTCCCTGGCTAGAAGCTCTGGGACACAAAGAGCTTAAGGTTTTCCCGAGCATTCTAGGATGTTGCTCTGGTAGCCGTTACCCTGCTGCGCCCTTGCCCCTGTTTCCCATCCCGACAACCACACACAAGAAAGGAAAAGACTTATACGCATACTGCCAGGACTAATTCCTGCATCCACTTCCACGGGGGACCAGAGCACTGGCAGCAGACTCACTAGGAAGAGGAATTTCTAATCCAGTTCTGTAGACATGCTTGAAAGCAATTGGTTTGCGTGGAGAGAAGTCTCCTGTATAAATGGTGTAGGCTGTCAGGGAACAATATTTGGGAGCGATTATTTGGGACATTAATGTGCTTAGATTAGATTATTATTATTTATTTTTGAGACAGGAACTCGCTGTAGACCAGTACAGCCTCAAACCCACACCCCTGTGCCATGGCCTCCCTAGTGTTGACATGACCCACTACTGAGTCTCTTAAATATGGTTAGATTTTGATCAAACAATTTAACATTTTTGTAAAAGTTTTATAAAATGTAAACAATTGCTTATAGAATTTAACTGTTCATTTGCAAAGATGTCAAATGCTTTTCTTTTTTTCTTTTTCTTTTTTGCAGGAGAGTGTTTTTTTTTCAAGACAGGGTTTCTCTATGTAGCTCTGGCTGTCCTGCAGCTTGCTCTGTAACCCAGGCTGACCTCAGACTCAGAGGTCTGCATGCCTTTGCCTCCCAAGCGCTAGGATTAAAGGTGTGTGCACCACACCTGGCCAGAAAGTATTTTATACCTCCTACATTACTCATTTCATATAAGAAGTTGCTTGATAATTATTTAGTTTCTTGTACATTTAACATCCGGTTGCAAGGAAAAGTAAGAGGCCTCTGACTATAGAGCACAAATAAGAGAGGTAAGAGAAGTCTCAGATCCCAGAGTATCCAGGAAGGACTCCCTCTGCAGCACAACCATCTGGAGACACACCCACACAGCATCAGTGTTGGGTCACGGGTAGCAGGTGGTACACTAGGCATTCAGTTGCTGGGGTTTATCTTGGACAGACAGATACTGTGTTTGCAGTAACTTCTTGGCCTGATGGATACCATGTTTAAGACAGATAGTTAAAGCTGGACATGTGAAACATACCTCTGCCAAGAACTCTGGAGGCTGAGGCAGGAGGACCACTGAAAGTGTTGGTGAGTTCAGCCCATGCTGGACTATACAGCAAGGCTAAAAAATGGATGGATGGATGGATGGATGGATGGATGGATGGATGGATGGATGATGGGTGGGTAGATGAATGATGGGTGGGTGAGTGGGTGAGTGGATGATGGGTGGGTGGGTGGATGATGGGTGTGTGGGAGGATAGATGGGTGGGTGGGTGGATGGATGATGGTGGGTTGGAGGATGGATGGGTGGGTGGATGGATGATGGGTGGGTGGGAGGATGGATGGATGGGTGGGTGGATGAGTTAGTACCACTTTAGCACCCATCTTGGATCTATTCTTGCCCCTTTCCTAATAATTGGACTGCTCTGCAGTGGAAATTAACTTTTGTAATTTAAGGTAAACAAAAATTAAGTGAGTGAGAGACAGGAAATTAATAATTATTCCATGGTCCACAAACACGATTTTCAAAATAGTTCCAGGACTTTGCACCGTCCGTCTGCTTTAACAGTGCGATATATACTTCGTAAGAAACCAGTCACACACATAACTATCCATGAGAGGTAACTTCCAGGCAACTAACTCTTCATACTCCCAGTTTGGTAGAAAAGACAAGGGCACGTGTGAGTGTCACATTTTCTCTACTGTATGCAGCCAGGGTCAATATTTTAACCTTTAAAAAGCCTTTTTCATGGGGCTGGAGAGATGGCTCAGCCATTAAAGAATGCATTCGTAGTGTTCTTCCAGATGCTCTGAGTTTAGTTCCCAACACTTGCCGCTCCTGCAGAAAACTTGGGTTCAGCGCGCAGCACCCACAGAGGGCACTGAACCGGAGCCCTCTGCCAAAGCTGTAAGCCGTGCCTCCAGCTTCCATGACAGTGAGTTCATGCATATCCCTTCCCGCTGCCCTCAACCCTTCCCGTCCATCCTCATCCCCACTTTCCGAGTTCGACGTGTTGCCAGCCATTTCCTGGCAGCAATATCATTTTACTGTGCAGGCCTGGTGATTCCACCGGCTCAAGTGCTCATGACCTTTCCCGTATCCATCCGCTGACTGTATCCATCCGCTGACCGAACCCATCCGCTGATGGGCACCTAGTCCAACTCCATAACCTGCCAGTATGTATGGATGTGCTGGGACCTCCGGTGTGTGTAGACTTAGATTCCTCTGGATATCAGGAGTGGTCTAGTGGGTTGGAAAATGGTTCCGTGCCTAGTTTATTGAGAAGCTGACACAGATTTCCTTATGGCCACACTAACTTATTCCCACCAACAGAGATGAGGTCTCTTCACCCAGCCCTCTCCTCTCCTTACCAGCATCTGCTGTTTTTATTTCTTTTCTTTTTTTGTGGAGGGAGGGATTTGAGACAAGGCAGGCAGACCTCTGTGAATTAGAGACTTTCTCCGTACACCAGGCTGGTCTCTAATTCACAAATCCACCTGCCTCTGCCTCCCAAGTGCTGGGATTAAAGAGGTGTGCCACCATGCCCAAATGTCTTTATTTCTTGATACCCGTTCTAGCTGGAGTGAAATGAAATACACATTCATTGACCATTTCTGCTTGCTCTTTACAGAACTGTATTCAATTCCTCTGTTTATTGATTGGATTATTGGGTTCATTTATGCTTTGTTTATTAAGTCATTTACGTATATTCTGAATATTAATCCTCCTCCATCGGATGAATATCTTGTCTCCCATTCTGAAAGCTGTGTCTTCTTCCTTTGCTGTACAGAAGCTTTGGTTTTATTTTATTAAAGATCTGTTTATTTTTATTTTAAACACGTGAGTGTTTGGCCTGCAGGAATGTGTATGTGTGTGCATGTATGTATGAGTGTACATGTGTCACTACAGTGTGCATACCTAGCACTCACAGAGCCCAGAAGTGCACATCGGGTCCACTATGACTAGAGTTTAGCAGCTGCAGGGCAGCTACAGCCACTTGTAACCGCAATTCCAGGGGATAGGATGCCCTTCTGGCCTTCAAGGGTGCCAGGCATGAGTGTGGCACACATACACACATGCAAGCAAAACACTTATTTATTCAATTGTGTATGCCTTACCGGTGATCTTGAGCCACGTGACATGGGTTCTGGGAACCAGACCCAGGCCCTAACTTCTGAGCCCTTACTTCACTCAGCCCCTCTCCCCCGCCCTCCCTTTTTAAAGAGAGAGAATGGTGTTGAAAGGAAGGTGCTGTCACTGTGAGCTGCCTCATCTTCACCAGTGCCTGCCAGTGGTTTCAAAAGCTAAGACAAAGGCCAGTAGCAAGGGACACAGGCAGCTTCCTCCCTGAGCAGAGAGAAGACCAGTGAGCAGCTGAACAAAGGACCACTTCTCAATGCTGCTCCCTTTCAGATGGTGGACGACTCCCCCTCACCTAAGCTCTGTCGCTGGGACCAGTGTGCACTCTGCTTTCATTTGCTGACGGCGCGTCATGTACCTTGTGGTTTGAATGACAACGGCCCCATAGACTGATAGACTTGAATATCTGGGTCCCAGTTGGTGGACTGTTCAGGAAGAATTAGGAGGTGTGGCTTTGTTGTAGGAGGTATGTCACTGTGGGTGGGCTTTGGGTTTTGTAAAACTCACGCCAGGCTCAATTTCTCTCTCTGCCTGCAGCTCGTGGAACAGATGTAAACTCTCAGCTACTGTTCCAGTCCCGTGTCTGCCTGCCAGCTGCCATGCTCCCTGCCATGATGGTCATGGACCCACACTCTGAAACTGTAAATGTAAGCCAGCACCCAGTGAAACACTTCCTTGTATAAGTTGCCTTGGTCACAGTGTGTGATTACAGCAGTAGAATAGTAACTAAGATACTTTGTGCTACTCTAGAGACCTGAAACACACACAAACACGAACGCACACGTGCAGGTACTGCCCAGTTCTATAAAGGTCAGTTTGTACACTCAGGTTCATTTGTAGAGCATCGTGTATCTGATTTGTGCTCACACTTGGTGTCTTTTTTTTTTTCCCCTATGTTTATTGCATCTCAGATGTCGAATCTGGGATTTCTTTTCCTGCCTGAAATGCTGGCTGTCAGTTCTGTTTGATGAAGTCCCGCTTACTCTTTAAGCTAATATTGGAACACAGTAAGTGTGCATCTCACACATTTATGAGGCCGCAGTTTAGGGCAAAGGCCTGCAGTCTCCGTGCGGTTCTCTTTCCACTGACTTTCAGCTTCTGCTGTTGCTTGGCAAAATCAGTAGGTCATCAGATCACCTATCAGTGTGATCATCTATCAGTGTGATTGATCACCTATCAGTGTGATCACCTATCAGTGTGATCACCTATCAGTGTGATTACCTATCAGTGTGATCACCTATCAGTGTGATTGATCACCTATCAGTGTGATCACCTATCAATGTGATCACCTATCAGTGTGATCACCTATCAGTGTGATTACCTATCAATGTGATCACCTATCAGTGTGATCACCTATC
>NW_021604615.1:6276166-6298873 GCF_004785775.1 Grammomys surdaster
ACCTATCAGTGTGATTGATCACCTATCAGTGTGATTACCTATCAATGTGATCACCTATCAGTGTGATCACCTATCAGTATGATCACCTATCAATGTGATTGATTACCTATCAGTGTGATCACCTATCAATGTGATTGATTACCTATCAGTGTAATTGATTACCTATCAGTGTGATCACCTATCCGTGTGATTGATATCCTATCAGTGTGATTGATTACCTATCAGTGTGATCACCTATCAGTGTAATTGATTACCTATCAGTGTGATCTTGTTTTGCTCTTGTTGGCAGCTTTTAAAGCCATCCCCACTTTGAACTCACCTGGTAGGGTCTGTGTGGTTTTAGACTGCTGGCGTTAAGGACTTCAGTGGCCACCCAGGCCTCAGCCTCTGTGACTTTGTCTGAACCTCACGCCGTTTTAACAGTGCATTTAAAAACCATTTTCAAGTTACACTTAAAGGTTCGCACCTGTAATCCCAGCACTGAGGAGACTGAGGCAGAGGATCATTTCTTTTTTTTTTTTTTTTAAATATTTATTTAATGTATATCTTCACACACACAGGAAGAAGGCATCAGATCCCATTACAGGTGGTTGTGAGCCACCATGTGGTTGCTGGGAATTGAACTCAGAACCTCTGGAAGAGCAGTCAGTGCTCTTAGCCACTGAGCCATCTCTCCAGCCCCAGAGGATCATTTCAATGCCAGTGTCTTAGTTACTTTTCTTTTGCTGTGAAAAGACGCCATGACCAAGGCAACTCGTAGAAGAGTTTATCGGAGCTTGCAGCTCCAGAGGGTGAGTCCCTGACCACTGTGGTGAGGAGGGTAGCAGCAGACAGGCAGGTGTGTGGTTGGAGGAATAGCCGAGGGCTTAGCTTTGGACCCATAAACACCTTGCAGAAAGGGACTGGGATTGGGGCAGTTTTTGTAAACCTTATATCCCACCTCCAGTGACACACTGCTTCCAATAGGACCACACCTTATCCTTGCCAAAGAGTTCCAGCAACTGGGGACCAAGCATTGAGATATATGAGCCAGTGTGGACCATTCTCATTCACAGACATTCTCCTGCATCCACTTGGGTCTGAGGGATTTGCAGGGTGTCTAGCCTGTTGTGCTGCTGGGAATGGAAATCTCATCACACCCCCCTGTCTATCACGCCCGACTTCCAGGGACCATGACTGATTCATTTTTACTTCCTGGGACCTGTGTGTACAGGAAATACAGTTTGAATGAATGCCAAAACCAGTCATTTCAAGTTCAAGTAATTAGTTTGAAATTCTAAAAACCATCAAAGCGATTTCCCTTTCCAGATTCTGTGATCCTGTAACTCAACACCTCCCTGTGGCTTAAGGAACTCTTGGGAAGTTGGTTATTCACAGAAGCTCTCTGTGTTAATGGGATTAACTGGGAAGTGGCCCAGTCGTACCTTAATTTAAACCACCCCAGTAGGAAGAACGGAATCATTTACAGAGTGAGTAAATTGCCCAATTATATGAATCAGATGGCAAAATTCTAGAAAAATGATGGCAACATGGCTTGCCTCTTCTGTCAGACATACTCCCCATCACCCTTGGTCCACGTCATCCCCGGCCCCCATCACCCTCAGCCCACGTCATCCGTGGCCCATGTCACCCCCAGGCACCCCCCTCATCCCCAGGTGATGTTGGTCATCACATCTGAAAGGCTCATGGATCTTTGGTAGTTCAGCTTCCTTAACAGCCAGCATCATGGTGAGGGCAGCCCAAGCACCACCTCCAAGCTCTCCTGGACTCTGGTGCTAAGCCTTACAACCCAGCTGGATCCAAGCAGCGGCAGAAGTTCAGTGTGAGTGCAGCAGAGGCACGTGAAGATGCAGGTCATGACTGCAGCCTGCCGAGCTCGGTGTGCTCATGTGTTCACACTTCTCATAGCCCGGGTGTGCTCTTGTGTTCACACCCCTCATAGCTCAGGTGTGCTCTTGTGTTCACACTTCTCATAGCTCAGGTGTGCTCTTGTGTTCACACTTCTCATAGCTCGGGTGTGCTCTTGTGTTCACACCCCTCATAGCTTGGGTGTGCTCGTGTTTACACCCCTCCTAGTTTGGGTGTGCTCTTGTGGTCACACCCTTCAGCAACTCCTTTCACCATCTCCCAAGACTGAGGAGACTACAGAGACAGGACAGTTACATGTACTATGTGCATGGGTCTGATTCTGACTCCGTGCAGGATGCGAGGATGCCCTGTGCTGTTGAACAGAGCACAGCAGGCGTGGTTATGTCCTTGTGCTGTGAGATGTGTCACAAGCACTAGGACAGTTATCTGTACTGAGGAGTCATTGGGACCTCAAGTCTCAAATTTCCTCTCAAATGACTCAGGAAGCACTGATACATACATAGAGGGAATGCTAAGACAGATGGTCAGATGCCAACAGCCAAGGACCAGGAAAAAGCCTGCGTTTTGTTGTTATGGCCTTCCTGTGCCTTGGAAATCCTCTCAAAATAATGTTTTTGGTTGTGTTGTGTTTTTGAGACAGTTTCAAAAAAAAAAAGCCAAAAAAAAAGCTGGGCAGTGGTGGCGCACTCTTTTGATCCCAGCACTTGGGAGGCAGAGGCAGGCAGATTTCTGAGTTCAAGGCCAGCCTGGTGGAGTGTTGGGTCTTAAAGAGGGGTCTTAAAGAGGGCCAGGTTGGAGGCTGAGAGCAAGGAAGCACACAGCAAAGTGGCCAGGAGAGGGCAGACAGCAAGTAGAGAGATTTGGAGACCCTGTCACAGCATTTGTGGTGGCAGCTGACACAACACCATCTGATGTCCCTTCTGGGAGCAGCTGACTTGGTCACCTGTTGTAGGGCCTTCAGAAGATCCCAGCTGAAGGCCCCCTGCTGCCCTGGGTTGCTGTTTGGAATAAGCCTGATATTTCTATGGGTTGGAGACACAAACTCCAGGCTCATACTTCCTGGAGTTGGGCTCTGGATTAGGTCATACACAGATTGATGCCCACGGAGCTCTTTACCCGGAGGCCTCCTGTGTCAGGGAAGCCTTGTAAATAAGGCTCTGAGGCCAGGAGACTTTCCTGAGGTCATGGCCGTCCTTCTGGGATGTCCAAGGAGGAACTTAGAGACAGCAGGATCTCATTAGAGAGACTTCAAGAAGCCCCAAGAAGGGAGAGAAGGAGGCCTGGAGGATGGAAAGGGGACTTTCCCATTGTCCCCAGGCATTGACCCCGACACCTTGACCTCAGCTTGGTGAAGCTCTCAGACTTCTGCCTCCTGCAGTGAAAGATGATAAACTTTGCTTCAGCCAGTACAGACAGAAGTGCAGGGAAGGGTTGAGGGAGCCACACCTAGGCTCGAACACTCCTGGACGGTGATGTCTGCCCCTGCCAACTGGCTCGGTATTGGCATTTCCTTCCAGTAGCTGAGGTCTCCAGCTCAAGGGGGTCCAGGGAAGCAGATTCAACCTATTGGGGGGGGGGGCAGTCTGAGTGTGCTCTGTAGGACGCAGAGTACTCAAGCGGTGACTGGATCAGATGGGGGAGGGGATGGTGTAGATGGAGGAGAGGCCTGATGCCGCCTCTGGAGCTGTAAGCACACTAAGGGCTTGAGCTCGCCTGGCTGGAGCTTTCCAACTCCGAGGGCTTATTCTACTCTCGTAGGGGACACAGATGACAGCAACGGTGTCTCGTAAGAGGACACATATGATGGCCGTGTGGGTCTGTTTCTCCAGGGCCAAAAAGGAGCAAAGAGCTGCATCCAGGACAGGAGTGTCAGCAGCTGCTCAGCTCTGTAAAGTCCATCACAGGACTGATGTCCCCAATGGAGTCCCTGATCCTTCTTACAGGGGGGTGAGGGAGGTCCGGGCTGGAGTCTGATCCTTCTTACACTGGACTAACACTGGAGTTTCTGGCAGAATCCATGTGTAAAGATGTGGGATTGATTACCCTACTGAAGCCCTTGCACCTTCTATTCTGACAGGGCTGGTGACATTAGCTGACTGACTAACCAGTGTCTATGGGGAGATCTGGAAGACTTTTGACCCACTCCACTGTCTCAGAGGCTGAGAGCTACTCAGGCAAGAAACTTTTGATAGGCCAAATTATCTGAGAATTAAATGTGGAGTCTACTGACTGATACCTCAGCCTTTGTCACCTGAGGCCCCCCCAGCAGCTGGATTTGGGAGAAACCTATCTGCATAATGAGTTCAAAGAGAGGGGCGTGGCCTCAGGGTGGATCCAGAAGGGTCTGTCCGTCCCTCCATCTGCATTTCTGTGTCAGAGAGGGAGTTTTCTGCAGACCATGGTGCCAGAGGACTGAGAACAGCTGCGGATCAGATGGTGGTCAGGCCTCTTGTAAGTCGGCAACTACGCTTCTATTTTTTTGAATTATTATCTTTTTAATGTGGTGAGAGACACCTGATGTAGAAGCTGTTTGTGTTTGTTTGTTTATTTGTTTGTTTTCCAGACATCTGTGGCACACACCTTTAATCCTAGCACTCAGAGGCAGAGGCAGGCAAATCTCTGAGTTTGACACTAGCCCGGCCTGCAAAGCAAGCTACAGGACAGCCACAGCTACACAGAGAAACCCCATCGTCTCAAAACAGAACAAACATTTAAAAAAGAAGCTGTTAGCCGGGCAGTAGTGGCACACACCTTTAACCCCAGCACTTGGGAGGCAGAGGAAGGCGGATTTCTGAGTTCGAGGCCGGCCTGGTCTACAGAGTGAGTTCCAGGATAGCCAGGGCTACACAGAGAAACCCTGTCTTGAAAAACCAAAAAAAAAAAAAAAAAAAAAAAAAAAAAAATAAAAAAATTTTTGTTTTTTTTATTAAAAAAAAAAAAAAAGAAATCCATGTTTTGTTTTGTTTCTCATTTCTTTGTGGTACATGGTGACAGCTACAGTTGTCAGCTCAGTAAAACCCAACTGACAGGTGGGAGCAGGTTATTCTTCCCTTAGATCTTTGAGCTGCAGGTCAAACCTGGGGCTCGTTGGTCATGTTTGTTCAACCCAACCATTGCACTGGGCACGATCACTAAGGGGTTCTGACCATCCAGCCACAGTGATCACCTGCAGACGGACCTTTAGTGTTTCCTGACCCCATCATCTTCCAGTCCGAAGCTCTGTCCCCATCTCCAGCCTCTTTCCAATGTCTGTGAAGGTGACTTCCCTAGAGATGTGAGTGCAGCTACTCCCCTTCGAGCTCATTCCAGCTGTAGAATGGATCAGAACCGGCTTCCTCTTTGAGGCTGAGTAATACACCATCATTTGTACACATCATGTATTTGCTTGCTGTCTCTTGATGGACACCCGAATCGCTTCCGCCCTTGGGCTGTCCTGAAGAATGCGGTGTGGACTCGGGCTCACAGGTACCTGACTGAGTCTTGAGTTCTGTTCTTTCAGGGTTCCGTGATTGATGGTTGTGCCTGCCCCATCCATTGCTTCTGTTACTTTTCTGAGTCCAACAAGCATCTGCTTCCTGTGTAGATGGCCAGACTCTTGCCCGTTCCTGACTGTTGGCCTGACTCAGCTCAGCCCTCAGGCAGTCAACTCAAGAGTCAGACCTCAGGGTGCAGGGAGTCTGTGGAGCTGAGGGTTTCCTGTTCAGAATGCCCCAAGCCAGCATGAAGTCTGAGACTAACCCTCTGCTGCAGGCTCTGCGAGGGCTACAGGGAGGTGACACTCAGCAGGAAGGAACTGAAAGGTTAGGAGTAGGGGACTGGCTCATGAGTGGAACAGAAAGCAAGTCTAAAGGCAACCACCTTACAGGGCTTTGCTCTGACCTGTGAGGGCTAGGACTCAGCCTGAACTCAGCACCCAGACACAGGGGCCCCATGTTCACCACAGCTCTGGCACAGGTTTGGGCCCGACCAAGCTGGATCGCCCAGTGGGCCTAGCAGACCATGGCCGGAGCATGTTCTCCCTTCTGAAGAACTAGAGTGAGCAGCCTGTTGTGTGGTCAGCCTGAGGTTCAGAACACACAGGTCGAGATTCCCAATGGGGGAGTTTAGTCCCCTTTCCTGTGGAGCTCAATACGGAAGCAGACGGTCAGCAAGAGTGGGTCGTCTGTACCCTCTGCATTCTCTCTTCGCCTCCAAGTAGCAGTGTTAATGCATTTAAAGAGGAACTTTCCCTCTGGGAGAGGTATCGTCTGAGGTAACACATTATCGGGGCTGCATACTTGCGTTTTCTTTTCAGAGACCTGTTCCTTGGGAGATCTGGAGTGTCAGCTGTGAGCTGTCAACATCTGGAGATGCAGGGCTGGGGTGTGTTGACAGTAGCAGGGCAGCAGGTGCTTGCTGAGTATGTACAAGGCCTTGGGTTTTATTCAGGGCAGCCAACAAACAAACAAACAAACAAACAAACATCCTGGAGAGCAAGAGATGAGGTTTCAGCGTGTTCCTCGGCTTAAGTCCTTTAGTTCTGCATTCAGAGAGGTGAGAAGGAACTAAACAGACCCAAGCCATGACAGCCCCAAGGATTCATTAACTTTCCACATGAAGGTAAAACAAGTTGTGAGTCGGGGGACATAAGGCTGGGGGCTGGTGGTCTTCCAGCTCCGCTGTTATTCTTTGTTCCCCAGCCTGGGCCTGCTGGGTCCCTTGTGATTAGGCTTCTCGGGGACAGTGCCCAGGGCTAAGAGCCTCTTGTTGATGAGTTCCTGAAAAAGTGGGCCTGCAGGATGCTGGGGGGCGAGGGAGCAGAGGCTTCTGGGGTAGGAAAGCTTCTTATGTCCACAGATAGCCCATCCTTTACCAGTGTCTTGTGCTGTGTGGACTTGGTTGTATACGGTCCAGAGAATGGGCTACAGTAGCTGCAGTGTGGGATCTGAGTGAGTTTATTATGTATACAGCAAGATAAAGGTAACAGAGATAGTGAGGAGAGTAGGGACAGATGACAGAGAGCAAGCAACACATTGAGCCCGGCACTCATGACGTCTAGCCGGTGAGTGAGCAAACAGAAGGTCATACTGTCGAACCAGGGCTTACAGACATCCAGCAAACGGGACCTGGAAACGTGCTGAGGCAAGCATCCAGAGTTCCTGACCAGGAGAGTCCAGAGTGAGCAGCAGGCCCTCAGCGAGGCTTTCAAGTGCAAGACCAAGCAGCAACAGCCGGCAAGGATGTCACCAAGTCAAGGCTCACAAATCCAGACTAGGGGAGCTGAGACGTCAGTCGGAGTTCTCAGCTGTGCTTTCTCTGTGGATGAACTTCCCATGGCTGAATTTCTGGCTCCTTATTTTTTATTACATTTGAAACATTTTAAAATTTGCATACAATATATTCTGATCATATTTTCACCCCTCCCCCAAGTCCTCCTAGATCCTCCCCACCCAACTCATGCTCTTTTTCCCTTCCTCAAAAGAAAACAAACAAGACAAAACAAAAAAACAAAAAAACAAAAACAAAAAAAAAAACCAACCAAAAACACCAAGAAAACAAAATCAAACCCAAAAAGACAAAAACCATGAAGACAACAAGAAAAAGCACACAGAAGCATGGAGTCCGTTTCGCACTGGCTAACTTCTCCGGAGCATGGAGCCTGCTCTAGAGTAGTTGACACATTCAGTGTCACGCCACTGAAGAAAGCTCAGCAGGAATCAGTTAGCTTCCTGGTAGGGGTTGGACTTTGCATCCACCTCCCCTTCTCGGAGCTGGGATTTTATGCGGTTTGAGCCTGTGCAGGTCTCGTGTGTGCTGACACAAGACTGAGTTCACCTGTGCATCCGTCCTGCTGAGTCTGGAAGAGGCTGTTTCCTTGGAGTCGTCTGTCACCTCTGGTGGTTACAATCCTTTCACCTCCTGTTCCTCAAAGATCCCTCCATCTTGAGGAGATGTACTGGCTGTTTGTTTGTTTGTGTGTGTGTGTGTGTGTGTGTGTGTATGTGTGTGTGTGAACTTGACACAAGCTAGAGTCATCAGAGAGGAAGGAGCCTCAGTTGAGAAAACGCCTCTATGAGATCCAGCTGTAAGGCATTTTCCCAATTACCAACCAATGGGAGAGGGCCTAGCCCACTGTGGGTGATGCCATCCCTGGGCCGATACTACTAGGTTCTAGAAAAAAAATCAGGCTGGGCGAACCATGGGAAGCGAGTCAGTAAGCAGCACTCCTCCATGGGTTCTGCATCAGCTCCTGCCTCCAGGTTCCATCCTGCTTGAGTCCCTGTCCTGTCTTCCTCCAATGATGACTTACGATCTAGAAATGTAAGCTGAATAAACCCTTTTCTCCCCAACTTGGTTTTTGGTCCTGGTGTTTCATCACAGTAATAGAAACCCTGACTAAGACAGAACAGGAGTTTGATGAAGACATCCCATTTAAGACTGAGTGCTCCAAGATCTCCCACTCTCTGAACACTGTCCAGTTTGTACGTATCTGCAAGGCAAGTTTTGTGTCCACGTGACACAGGCTAGAGTCATTGGAGAGGAGGAAGCCTCGGCTGAGAAAACGCCTCCTTAGATTGGGCTGTAGGAAAGCTTGTAGGGCATTTGCATATTTAGTGGTTGATGGGGGAGGGCCCAGCCCACTGTGGGTGATTCGATCCCTAGGCTTGTAGCCCTGGGTTCTCTACGAAAGCAGGCTGGGCAAGCCATGTGGAGTGTCTTAGTTAGGGTTTCTGTTGCTGTGAAGAGACATCATGACCAAGGCAACTCTTATAAAGGACAACATTTAATTGGGGCTGGCTTACAGGTTCAGAGGTTCAGTCCATTATCATCAAGGTGGGAGCATGGCAGCATCCAGACAGGCATGACATTGGAGGAGCTGAGAGTTTTACATCTTGTTCTGGAGTAAACAGAACACTGGCTTCCAGGCAGCTAGGAGGAAGTTCTCTCAAAGCCCACTTCTACAGTGACACACTTCCTTCAACAAGGCCACACCTCTTAATAGTGCCACTCTCTGGACCAACCGTAGTCAAACCACCACAGGGAACAAGTCAGGAAGCAGCACTCCACAGTTTTCAGCATCAGCTCCTGCCTCCAGGTTTCTGCTCTGCTTGGGTTCCTGCCCTCACTACTTTTGATGGTTAACTCTTATGTAGAAGTGTAAGCTGAAATAAATCCCTTTCATCTCCAAATTGACTTTAGTCATGGTGTTTCACCACAGCAATAGTGATTCTAAGACAGTGGAATTATTACCAGGATCAAGGCCTTGCTGTGACACACTTGATCGTGAGTTTTTAGTGAGCTGTTCTATGGGAACTTGGAAGGTAACTGTTGAGGGAAATGAAGACCATGGAGGCCTGCCTTGTGGAAATTCAAGGGGGAAGTTGGAAGTTACTCAAAGACGATAAGTACTATTGCATATTTGTTTGTTTGTTTGTTTGTTTGTTTTAATTAAAAGTCTGTGGTTGTGGTCAGCGGGGGCTCAAGAGTCAGCCGTGGTTAGCAGAAACCAGCACCGTTGTATTGAGGCATTTGCCTTACTGGTACAATTGATGCTGGTTAGCTGGGGCTAAGAAATCAGTTGATGACTAAGAAGAGACCAGCAGGCTGGTGAGATGGCTTAGCCCCATGTGGGTGGAGCCACCCCTGGGCTGGTGGTCCTGGGCTCTATAAGAAGGCAGGCTGAGCCAGCCATAAGGATCAAGCCAGTAAGCAGCACCCCTCCATGGCTTCTGCATCAGCTCCTGCCTCCAGGTTCCTGCCTTCACCATTTTGATGATGAACTGTTGTATGGAACTGTGTGTGAGACAAACCCTTTCCTCCCCAAGTTGCTTTTGTTCATGGTGTTTCATCACAGTAACAGTCGCCCTAACTAGGACCCTATGTTAATTCCCTTCTATTACAAGAAGACACTTCACTGACGAGAATTGAGCGACATGATTATCTATGGGTATAGCAATATGTCATTAATTGTCATTATACTGCTGTGTTCCTTTACCAGAATAATTGCAGGAGATTCCCACCAAGGCCCATACTCACCTATTCTCAGATTCTTGGTCACTTTAGTAGTGTGAGGTATGGGCTCCATGGAGTGGGCCTTAAATTCAATCAGAAAGTGGTTGGTTACACCCCTAACATTTGTGCCACGACTGCACCAGTGTATTCTACAGGCAGGTCACTGTCGTAGATTTTCAGGGTTCATAGCTAGGTGAAATTGTTGGTTTCTTTTCTCTGATAGGTTCTATGAATGCCAGTCAGTAGGGGAAAAGCTTCTCGTTAGGAACCAGCTTGATTTCTCTCTGGTGACATATGTACATGGAATCTTTAGCCACGGGGCTTTACTATCATGTTGTGGCGGGTACCCAACAGCCTTGACAATAACCTGTGATGTTTGGGGGGAGGGTCTATGGGACTCCTTTATCCAATGATTCAACAGATGTGATCTATTCTTGGTACTGGGTTTTACTTGCTAGCGTGTGATGTCTAGTTGGGTAATTGTCTCTCTCATTGTGATGGTTTGTATCTGCTTGAGCCAGGGAGTAGCAATATTAGGTGGTGTGGCCTTGTTGGAGTAAGTGTGTCACTGTGGATATGGGCTTTGTCCTAGCTTCCCAGAAGGCAGAATTCTGCTAGCAGCCTTCAGATGAAGATGTACAACTCTCAGCTCTGCCTGTACCATGCCTGCCTGGATGCTGCCATGCTCCCACCATGATGATAATGGACTGAACCTCTGAACCTGTAAGCCATCCCCAATTAAATGTTGTCCTTATAAGACTTGCCTTGGTCATGGTGTCTGTTCACAGCAGTAAAACCCTAACTAAGACACAGGCTACAGTCCAATTAATTCAACAAAGACTACACGTAAACCAAGTCTAAGAATCTAGTATTTGCTCAGTCCCACAAGGCTGGATGTCTCAGCTGGTCTTCAGTGCTTACTGAAATCCTGAAGAATTAGGCTTTAATACTAGTGAAGGAATGGATTGCTAACAAGGTGAGGGCACGCAGACAAAGAGCAAAAGCTTCCTTCCTTCTTGTCCTTATATACTACATAAACCTATATAATATATAGTCTTCCAGAAGAAGGTAGGGCCCAGATTCAAGGTGTATCTCTCTGACTCAAGATCTGGACTAGAAGTGGATTCACCCACTTCCAACCAAGCAGAATGTCTCTCACAGGTGTGCCCTCCATATCTGGACTGTAGTTCATCCAGATAGAGTTAAGTTGACAACCAAAACAGCCATCACAATGCCCAAGGGCAGTACGATGGGTCTTGAAGTAATCCTACTTTTTCAGCTTCCCAAGGAATTGCCACATGATTTCCACAATAACCACAGGTTTTATATCAGAGGATGAACTATTGAATCCTCTTTTAGAAAAAGTTCATTTTCCAGCTGTTCTCACGGAGCTTTGCTTTACTCTTGGGCTGTTTTCCTAGTCTCTCCCTTTCTGTCCTGGGGTAGGGAGGCAACCCATTTCCAGAGCTAGGGTCTTGCAGGACACTTCACATAAACATGTTTGAGTTTGAAATGTGGGGATCAGCCCTACTCCCCCAGAACGAGCTTCAAGAGCACAAGAGTTCTCCAGTTCATGTACATCCCAGGTTTGCCGTGAGTACGCGTGAATAGTGTTACAAAAAGATAAATTGTGGACTGGTGAGATGGCTCAGCAGTTAAGAGCACTGACTGCTCTTCCAGAGGTCCTGAGTTCAAATCCCAGCAACCACATAGTGGCTCACAACCATCTGTAATGAGATCCGATACCCTCTTATGGGGTGTCTGAACACAGCTACAGTGTACTTACATATAATAAATAAATCTTTGGACCAGAGCAAGCAGGGCCAGATCGAGCGAGCAGGAGAAAGGAAGGGAGGGAAAAAGACAAATTATTGAGAGAGGAATGCAAGCCTGACCTTTAAGTATTGACAGTTGAAGCCAGTGAGACGACACTGATGAAGTTGCTAAATAAATCTCAGAAACATCCCCGTGGAAGAGAACCATTAACTGTTGGCAAAACAAAATTAAAAGCAAAGTCCTCCAACTGGAAAAAGCAGCATTTTTAACCTAGTGCTCGGAGCCCAACATGTATGTGTATCGCAGGCCTGCTGCAGGATGCTGGCAAGCTGGAAGGCAACCAAGCATCTGGGCACGTGTGTCTCTAGAAGCAGCATGAATGGTCCTTGACGAAAAAGACAAACGGCTCTGTTCTCACCTCAAAGCGCCCCACGTCCCCCGGACACTAGGCAGACATCTGTGCTCGTTGTTGTCCAAAGACAAAGAAAGCTTGTTGGGTCTTTCTGAGGAAGCTCAGACTGTGAGATGGCTCAGTGGCTAAGAACATCTGCTGCTGGGTGGTGGTGGCGCACGCCTTTAATCCCAGCACTTGGGAGGCAGAGGCAGGCGGATTTCTGAGTTCGAGGCTAGCCTGGTCTACAGAGTGAGTTCCAGATCAGCCAGGGCTACACAGAGAACCCCTGTCTCAAAAAAAAAAAAACCAAAAAAAAAAAAAAAAAAAAAAAGAAGAGCATCTGCTGTTCTCCCTGAGGGCCCACGTTCAGCTCCCAGGACTCTCTCCTCTGGGTGTGGTGGTACACCTATATAATTTTTTAATGCCTACTTTTAATGATGGCTCTTAAATCCTTTAACCTCCCTTCTAGCCCACCACCCAACAGAGGTAGTAGAAAAGAAAGGATACAGGGGAGTGGACCTGTTTAGAAAGGTTCTTTGGAGCAAATCCTATCTGTGTTGTCAGGAAATCAGCAGTTCAGTTCACAGGTTATTAGCAGCAGCTCGATCCACTCGCAAACACTTCACAGATACACCAGCAGTCCAGTTCAGTAGTGTCGGGATAGCAGCAATGGCGGCATGACCTAGCAGGAACAGGGAGGCCTCAGGCAAATCAATACAAGTCTAAAGTTGCACCAACCTGTACACCTGTGGGCTGAGGTGACAGCCTGGTCCCCTCTGTTCTCATCCTGAATTTCCCTTCCTTGGATAAAGTCAAGATGCCCAAGCTGAGGAAGAGTCCTGTTCATCACCCAGGAACAAAAGGAAAACCAAGTCCTGCTCCATACAACGCCCCCTTTCTTTACTTTTCTATGGCTGTGATAAAACACCATGACCAACGCAGCAGCGTATAGAAGGAAGTGTTTGATCTGAGCTCATGGTTTCAGAGGGTTATCGTCCATGACAACCTGGAGCAAAGGCATGATGGCAGAACAGCTGAACGCTGACATCTTGATCTGTAAGTGGGAGGCAGAGAGACTGTTAACTGGGAACGGCTCGTCTAAAGCCCACCTCCAGTTACACACATCCTCAAACAAGTAACGTATTCCTTCTGAAGACACATGGTAGGGTGGGGTCTCTGGAGAGTCGGTTGAGTTGGATGGTGTTTTGCTGGGGCAAACACGTGAAGGAGTGTTTTCCTGAAGCGGACACAGGTGAAAGGATGTTGTGCTAAGGCAAGCGTGTGAAAGGACACGTGATGATGGATTCTTCACTAACGGCAGGCACGTATTGGTCCTCCTTGCATTTCATAGTTGAGCTCCATTTGTTGGGGCTCCATAGAGAGAAATGCACCAAAAAAACTTCTAATGGTGTGGTGTGGCTTCTTGCTGCTTCCGTGGACTCGGGCCAATTGTCAGAGTGATGTCAGCTGATACACATGGAGTTTGCTAGGTCAGACTTTCATGCTGAGGCAAGACACGTGATGAGGCAAGACCCATGTAGGACACGTGATATTTGGAGGGAGCATGAATAGGAACCAACGGGCAGTGATAGAGGTTGGGCTTGGCTTGCTTGAATAGCTAAATGCTTACTGGTTTCCCGTCTTCGCTGACCTTTGCTTTCCTGAGAGAAGCACAGCTGAGAACTTTTCCTGGAGTTTCTGTCAGCCCTGGTTCCTCCTTTAGAACCCTTAAGTTTCCACTTCACACCTATAATTCCAGCACTCAGGAGGTGAATCAGCAAGATTGCTGTGAGTTTGGGGCTAGTCTAGGATACATAGCAAAGCTTTGTCACAGAAAGGAGAGAGAGGGAGTGAGGGGAGTTGGGCTTGGTAGTTTGAATGATAATGGTGCCTCCCCTATCTACAGGTTCATATATGTTTAGTTGGTTCCTAAATTGGTGGAACTTCTTGGAAAGGATTAGGAGGTGTGGCCTTGTTTGAGGATGTGTGTAACTGGAGGTGGGCTTTAGACGAGCCGTTCCCAGTTAACAGTCTCTCTGCCTCCCACTTACAGATCAAAATGTCAGCGTTCAGCTGTTCTGCCATCATGCCTTTGCTCCAGGTTGTCATGGACGATACCCTCTGAAACCATGAGCTCAGATCAAACACTTCCTTCTATACGCTGCTGCGTTGGTCATGGTGTTTTATCACAGCCATAGAAAAGTAAAGAAAGGGGGCGTTGTATGGAGCAGGACTTGGTTTTCCTTTTGTTCCTGGGTGATGAACAGGACTCTTCCTCAGCTTGGGCATCTTGACTTTATCCAAGGAAGGGAAATTCAGGATGAGAACAGAGGGGACCAGGCTGTCCCCTCAGCCCACAGGTGTACAGGTTGATGCAAATTTAGAGTCCTATTCCTGGAGCATGGGAACCTCATCCAGGCCTCAGGGACTGGAGTACCATGGAGGGAGGCAGCGATACAGGCTCTTCTCCCCACACCCCCCCCAGTGCCCCTCCCCTGTGTGTCTTCAGAAGGAATACGTTACTAAAAAGTGTTTACTTCAGATTTACAAGAAGCCATTCTGGTTTGCCAGTAAAAGAAAGGCCGGTGCTGAGACAGACTTGGAAAAGTGTGACTTGGCTTCTGAGTAAAAACAGATGTCGTTTCCTGTGGCTGAAGTGTGCTATAGATCTCCCGACATTGCCCTGGCAACTCAGCTGCCTCCTCCTCCAGGGTTTTCGAGCCTCGAGCCTCCGTTATGCCCTGCTCTGTGCCTGGGGGGACCGGCGTGATAGTTTTACTTTTCTGCAGTGCAGTAGCCTGTGATAGTTTCTCTCTTCCCATGTGAGCTGGCGTTTCAGGGCCAGGCCTTCCAACATTTGCAGGGCAACCAGAGACTCTCAGAGGGTACATGTCAGCTAGGGGTCAGGAGTACCATTCTCTCAGCTTTGGAAGGTGACGTTTGCCTCTTCATCAGAAACTAGCTGGTGTCAGTAGCACCGACGAACCCATGCCCAGCCCAGTGCTCTCAGCCACCCAGGAAGATGACCATGGGCTCCTCCGGTCCGTCACCCATGGCTTCTCTGAAACAGGAGTCTTACACTCCCTCTCTCCTCCTACCTCCTCTTCCTTCTCCGTGTGTTCTCTCAGTTGCTCTTCCTGAGGGGTTTCCATGCAGGGCTGTACTTTCTTGACATCTTAATAAGCAGCCCCGTGATAAAACGCAGAAGCAATGTTGGCACTTTCTTGCAGGCAGGGGCTGATTTATGGGGCTGTAGGCCCAAGGCAGTGTGGGTCTTTTTCACATGTGTGAGGCATGAGCTGTTCCGAGCTGGCTCAAAAACTCATTTGTCCTCCATGATCCCCATACCTCAGCAGAGCTGACAAGGGCTTCATGGGTTACCCCCACTTCACCAGCATCTGGGAAAGGGCCTGGTCAAGAAGAAAGTCTTCCAAACAATGGCGGTGAAGGCCTTGTACTTTCCCTGTCTGTGCCTGGCGGCATGGTGCTTGAGGTGAGGCAGACCTGCTGCACAGCTGTGGTGGTTATCTGGCAAAGAGTAACCGTCCCACAGGATCTGGGCTGTGCTAGAACACCCAACGTAGTTGCCAGCTTGACTTTCTATTGGCTTAAACCCATGTCTGGGCAGTCTTCACTGGTGAATAGCCCACAACACCTTAGAGTTGTTTGTTTGAGACAGCCTTATTAGCCATGGCTGCCCTGGAACTTGCAATGTAGCCCAGGCTGGCCTTAAACTCACAGGGGCTTGCCTGCCTCTGATTCCTGGGATTAAGGGCCACACTATCACATCTGGCTCCTTAGGGATATCTTGCCTTTGGCCCCATCCTATCTCCCTCTCTTCCTGTCTACCACAAGGTAAACAGCCTCAGTTTACCATAACTCCTGTTGCTATGGTGCCCTGCCTCACTACAAGCCCAGGGACAATGGAGCAACAACCTACCACAAGGAATGGAGCCTTGAAAGTCATAAGCTGAAAGGAAGGAAGGAAAGAAGGAAGGAAGGAAGGAAGGAAGGAAGGAAGGAAGGAAGGAAGGAAGGAAGGAGAGAGAGAAAGAAAAAGAGAAAGAGGGAAGGAGAGAGAGAAAGGGGGAAGAGGGTAAAAGAAAGAGGGAAGGAGGGAAAGGAAGGAAAGAATATCCTACTTCAAATGTCAGATGGAAACCAGCCCAAGCAAACCAGAGGATAGCAAGGCAGGAATTGCATCTGTATCACTATGGCCATGGTGCAGTTAAAACCGTAGAGGCTAGTCAAGGCTGACAGAAAACCTGCAAAATACAGAGTGGCGGATCAGACCGGCCATCAGCGTCACCCACTACCCAGGGCACTGCTGAACCTGAGGATCATTTAATGATGCAGAACCAGCTAAACACCGGAAAATGGAGACACTTCCACCGCTTAGGACCCTAAATCACGGTACATTGTGAGAACTTCAAAACTCAATATGTGATGAGTCTACTTGTAACTCAGGAGCAGTGTTAGTCCAATCCTAGGATGGAAGCCAAGCCGGTTGTGTCTTAAGCAGCCCAGATAGAGACAAAGTAGCAGGTGGCAAGAGGAAATGCCACACAGCCACGGCACATTCGGAATACTGCTACCGCCACTGCCATGCCACCACCTAGGAAGTGAGGAATTGAGCTCTCGGCTCACTGGGGGAGAGTGCTCGGTCAAGGACGGAGGTGCCTTTGTAAATGCCTTTCATAATAATTTGAGATTTAAAGAAAAACTAGAGAGCTGCACACATCCACACCCCCTCCCTAAAGTTAACCACAGCACAAGCCTTAGAACCAGGCAGCTCCTGGGATACAACCCTCTCAGCTGATTTTCCGATGTGTCTTAGGGTCTCTATCGCTGTGGTAAGACACCGTGACCAGACACAACTTGGGGAGGAAAGTGTTTATCTCATCTTACAGTGTGTAGTCCATCATTTAGGGAAGGCAGGGCAGGAACTCAAGCAGGAGCTGATGAGGTCACGGAGGAACGCTGTTACTGGCTCGATCTTTGCCGTTTGCTCCGTTTGGTTTCTTGTAGCACCCAGGGCCACCTGCCCAGAGGTGGCACCAACCACAGTGAGCTGACCCTCCCACAACAATTATTAAGACAGTACCCCACAGACTTGCTTATAATCCAGCCTTACAGAGGCATTTTCTTGATCGAGTTTCCCTCTTCTCAAATGCCTCCAGCCTGTGTCAAGTTGACATTAAAAGCTAGTCAGCTCAGACAGAGCTTCCCAGTGACTAATTTCTACCTAGACCTTGTTTCCTTGAGAAGTACTTTTAAGTGCAACAATTTTGCTTTTTTTTTTAAATTACATTGATTGATTGGTTGGTTGGTTGGTTGGTTGGTTGGTTGGTTGATTGGCTGGTTGTTGGGATATAGAGTGTGTGTGGAGCTCAAAGGACAGCTACCCAGGGATCGAACTCAGGTAATCCACTTGACAGCAATCACCTTCACTCAGTGAGCTCTCTCGACAGCCCGGACAGTTGGACTTTTAAGCTTTAAGTTTGGTACTCTCGTGATCACATGTACCGACCTCTCCGGCAGCGTCTCTTTGGGCTTCTCCCATCAGGGACAGTCCCTCCATCTTCTTGTCCACCACAGCCTTGATCCTCGGGAAGAGTTCTGAGCCACGGTTCTTTGGGCGCCTTTCTCTCTGGGGATGCATGGCTTTCTTTTGAAGGAATGGCTGGAGGCTCCGCAGCTCTGGCAGGAATCCCATGGATGGGGTGTACCCGCTCAGTTCCCCACACCGGGCAAGTGAAGTCAGCGCTGGCATCATTGATCCAGTGGCAACTCTGCTCTGCCCCATTGGTTTTCTCCTATCTAGAGACTGTGCTTCCTGTAATTAACCTGTGGGGAGACGCTGAGCCTATACCTATATCATTTTCTAATCAATGTATACATGGTATAGCCAATGTGTCATAGCTAATGGCATTTGCTATATGTTTTGAATGTATTATTATGGATGATGATGATGTCGGCAACAACGATGATTGGAACAAGTTCTCGATAGGTAGTCCAGGCTGACCCATTCCAGATTCTCCTGCCTGTACCTTCCAAATGCTGAGATTACACGCATATACTGCCATGCTAAGATCAAAACTAAATTCTGAAAAAGCTCTATGTATCTGAGGAAAGCTCTATGTGTTTATTTCTTTATTATTATTATTATTATTATTATTATTATTATTGGTTTTTTTTTCGAGACAGGGTTTCTCTGTGTACCCCTCGCTGTCCTGGAACTCACTCTGTAGACCAGGCTGGCCTCGAACTCAGAAATCCGCCTGCCTCTGCCTCCTAAGTGCTGGGATTAAAGGCATGCACCACCACTGCCTGGCCAACTTTATTTTTTTTTTAATTATTTATTTAATGTATACTAGTAAACTGTAGCTGTCTTCAGGCACACCAGAAGAGGGCATCAGATCCCATTACAGATGGTTGTGAGTCACCATGTAGGTGTTGGGAATCGAACTCAGGACCCCTGGAAGAGCAGCCAGTGCTCTTAACTGCTGAGCCATCTCTCCAGCCCCTACCCTAGTTAACTTACGACAAGGTAGTTAGAAGAGCCTTGGGCCCCAAGGTGAATTAAATAGTTTTCTTATTTTTTAAAAAGAAGATATATTTGTTCAAGATTTTTCACATGCCATTTGGGAGGCCGCCGGCCGTCAGCTGTACACTTCTTGGCAGACATTGAAAAATAACAAAACACTGTTAATTTGTACTTTCAAGAGAAAGGTGATTTGTTGTTTTTTAAAGTAACGAGGAAAAAAATCAACATCTTTTGGAAATACATTTGAGGGAACCTTCTGGAAACAGATGGGCTAAAATTTTATTGTGGCCCAGAATAGCTTAAGCTATTAGCAAAATGCTCCTGGCTGTATGTTCAAAAAAAAAAAAAATAGACACTAAGGGCTAGAAAGGCGGCTTAGCAGGAAACATAGCTTGCTGCTTTGCTCTGTACTCTGAAGTACAGACCTGGCAGACTGGTCAAATCATGTTCTTAAGGAAGGAGGGGAGGAGTATAGGGCAAGAGTAGAGTGGGGCTAACCCGACCTCTTCAAAGCCTGGATGGATGGAGGAAAAGGACTGGTCTATTTGGGCTTTCATCTGGACACTCATGTTCATTCCCAGGCTCCAGGAATGTTTTGCCTTGCCTTAGAGCTGTGCTGTGGTGTCAAGTAGTTGGTGCTGGCTTTGAACTCACTATGCATTTGAGGATGACCTAGAGCCTCTGTCCTTCCTGTCCCTACCTCCTAATTGCCTGCCCAGTTTGCTCTACACTACAGAATGAAGCTAGGGCTTCATTTGCAGTAGGCAAGCACTGTACCAAGAGCACCCCATGCCCAGCTACATAGGTAACTGTTACATATGAATTTGTGTCAGGATGCCTGGTGAGTGTGTGTGATCAGACCGGCTTAGACCTGTGTTCAAGATGAGGAACCAAATGCTCTCAGCGTAGGTATCCGAGACTCTGTATGTGTGTTGTCTGCAGCCCAGCAAGGATGGGCGGCAGGTTGTATCTGCACAGCACATAGGTCTAGTCTTTAGTTCAGGAACCCTGAGAATGTGAAACGTTACGAAATAAAGTGTTGGTTTGAAAGCAAAGCATTTGCCAGGCTGAAAATTGGATCCTGTGCCTCTTCTCTCCACAACACTGTGACTCAGAGAGGAAACTGTCCTGGGGCTTCATGGGCTATGCTAAACTGGACTTACCCCCATTTGGAGCTGGAATGGTAAGGTCCTCTGTATCTTTCCAGATGTTAATGGCATTGTGTGCCCGGTGCCCACTGGCCACAGATGGAAGGGATTTGTAAACTCAAATCCGCCAAGAATGCGCCCTCGAAAGAGCCATGGAACAAGCTGCCCCGTGTCAGCCTGAGAGAGGGGGAACCGCTTCTAGCTGCCTCTCAGAGTTTTCCTCCCCAGGGGTATTAATCTTGTGAACATGGACTACTGGGAACACAGAGAGTAGCACACCCTGAGTTCCATACCCAGCAGCGCATGGATCAGGTACGATGGGGCACACACGTGACCCGAGCATGCAGGAGGGTCATAAGCTGAAGGTCATACTCAACTATATATTAAATTCTAGGTTAGCCTGAGTGACATGAGACACTAGCCCACATTCCCACAAGAATTTCATGGGGTGTGGCCCCCAAGAACACGCGTGGCCTGTGAAAAAAAGTGAAGGGTTGCCTCGTTTGGACTGGACAGGACTCACTGCAGCACCTGGGGGGTCCCCAGGCAAGGGTGGAGTGTAGACAGGCTGTGTACTTGTGACTGAGTGGGGAAGGCTGTGTTCCCTCATGCTCAAGACAGCCAAGAGCTTTTGGGCTCCATCCACAAACCTATGAACTGCTCTGACGACCAGCCAATCTCCGGCTTACTAGCAGGCTGCTAGAGGCTCTGCTAAAGACACAGGATCCCTGGAAAAGGGTGACAGGACTGACAGAGAGCGGGCTTGTTTGGTCAGGATGTGTAAGAAGCTCTTCACCAATTTTGATAGTTTACTACTAAGAAGCCCCCTTCATGCAAGCATTTAAAGCCAAGATAGAACCAGTCACTCTGAGACTGGAGCGATGTCTCAGTGGTTAAGTGCAGGAGGACCTAAGTTCGGGTCACAGCACCCAAGTACAAGCTGGGTATGGTTTCCTGAATGCCTGCAACTCTGGTGCTGTGGGTGACAGAGACAAGAAGACCATTTGGTGGTTGCCAGCTCCAAGTTTAGGGAGAGATCTTGCCTTAATGAGAGGACGCTTCCCTCTCCTGGGCTCCACACATGCACGGTCCCATGCGCCACACACAATACTCTACACTCACAGGAGAATTAGAAAAACAAGTAAAATCTTCACTTTGGGTATTTCCAACATGTTCTGCATTAAACCATGACCAAAGGAAGTCGTGCCAAGGACAAACCACATGCTTGAATTTCACCACATAAAACAATTACTTTCTGGCAAAAGTCATGCTGTTCTTTCCAAAACCCAACCGTGTGGTACTGTCCAAGCCACAGGGCCTTTGTTAGAGACCTGGACAGCAGTGGCACCTGGTGAACTGTGGTCCAATCAGAGGGAAACAAGAGACAGCATTCTGCAAATAAGCAAAGTATCGGTGCTGAGCAGGAAAGCACCTGGGGTTTCCTGTTGGAAGTCACCCAAGCCCATGGCTCCTGGTATATATATATACAAGACCTTTCCAGGGAAGGAACTTGTTCCAATGGCTGCAGGCTTGCCACAGGTACCTCAGTGGAGTGCCTCAGAGTGGAAGGGAGGAGCCCACTCCTGGGCTGAAGTTCTTGTTTCTCAAGCTCACTCAAGGGCACACAGAGGAAACTTGGGGGCACAGGAGATGTAGGAGAGAGATGTGCTGCAGCCAGGCATGGCTGCCTGCCCTGGTCTGAAGTGACATAATCCTTATCAGGTTGACTAGGACTTGCCACGGCTCATCTTCATGGTCAGTTTGACCGACTCCAGAATCACACAGAAGACAAGCTTCTGAGCCCGTGGAGGGCGTGTTCAAAGACATTTAGCTGAGAGAAGACCCATCCTGACTTTGGCAGCATCACTCATGGGCTGGGATCCCAGACTGAGTGAGAGGGGAGCTAACAGGAGCATTCATTTCTCTCTGGTCCGGATCATAGACACTGCCTCACCTTACTCCGCATCCTCCACGCCGTTCCCACCAGGACGGATCCTGTGTCCTTGCTGAAACAATTCTTAGGCGAATAGATGGAACTAGAAAATATCATCCTGAGTAAGGTAACCCAATCACAAAAGAACACACATGGTATGCACTCACTGATAATTGGATATTAGCCCCCAGAGCTCCCAATACCCAAGATACAAACCACAGACCACATGAAGCTCACAAAGAAGGAAGACCAAAGTGTGGATGTTTTGGTCCTTAGAAGGAGTAACAAAATACTCATGGGAGCAAATATAGAGACAAAGTGTGGGACAGAAACTGAAGGAGGGATTGTTTGGAGACTGTTCAGCCCTGCGGCTGAGTTTTCCCACATACACGAGAAAGTCCCAAACACAGAAGACACGTGGAATCCAAGATGAAAGTTTTATTGTCCATGATGATAGTTGTATCTGGATGTGAATGTGCGCCCCCCACCAAATGCCAGGAGGAGCTCTCTTATATGGGGAGTGGGAAAGAGGAGGGACTAGGGAGGGGAAAACTTAATTAGCTATGTCCCCCGCCTTTAGATAACTCATTAATATGTAAATCTCGAGGCAGAGGCCTGTTAGTCACGCCCTCTACCTGTGTCTTTCGTGACTGACCGTACAGGTGAAGTGGAAATGAGACCGCATATTAGGTCCCTGGGGTCTGGGGGCGTGGCCAACAACCCAGGATGCTCTTCTACAGCCCAACACTGTTCCACCTGGGTATCCATCCCATGTGCAGTCACCAAAGGTAGACGCTGATGTGGACTCCAGGAAGTGCATGCTGACAGGAGCCTGATATAGCTGTCTCCTTAGAGGTCTGCAAGAGTCTGACATATTCAGAGGGGGATACTCACAGCTAACCATTGAACTGATCATGGGGTTCCCAATGGAGGAGTTAGAGTGAAGATTGAAGGAGCTAAAGGGGTTTGCGGCCCCATGAGGAGAGCAACAATACCAACCAACCAGAGTTCCCAGGGTCTAAACCACCAGCCTGGGAGCACTTAGGGA
>NW_021604615.1:6298973-6304336 GCF_004785775.1 Grammomys surdaster
ATGGGCTGGGGGTTTCTGGGTGGGGGGGAAATGGGGGAAATGAGTTCCTTCTTTAAGTTGCTTTTTGTTGAATGGCCACAATGAGAAAAGGTAACCAATACTGTGGCTCAGTTATAAAGAGCTCTAGAGACTGGGGGGGGGGGGGTTAGGGGAAAGGGGCTGGGGTGGCAGAGGTTGGTCTGCAGGGCTGGCAGAGGCCCTGGATATAGTCACAGCTGTGGGAACAGAGGCTGGAGAAATGCAGGGAATGGGAGCTTCTCTATGAGAAGCCCAAGGTCTGATGCTGTTCAGGGATACAAAGGGAAAATATAGAAGACAGGCAGAGTGCTTGGGAAGGACCAGGCTCTGTGCATCAGCCACCCGCATATAGTTGACCTTTGAACTGGACATTCTTGGAATGATGCTAAACAACGCAGGTAAGAACAGGGGAGCCGGGGGACTAGAGGAGCCGGGAGAAGAAGGCTCAGTGCTTAAGAGCACTGGCTGCTCTTCCAGAGGACCAGGGTTCAATTCCCAGCACCCACGTGGTGGCTCACAACTGTCTCTAAGTCAGGTTTGGGAGGATCCAGTGCCCTCTTCTGACCTCCAAAGGCATCAGGCATGCATGTGGTACACAGAAACTGAGTTTTCGGTTTGATTTGAACAAGGTTAAAATGGAAGATGGAAAAACCATCACTTTCCAGGAAGATAAAACAGAATCCCAGCTTGTCATAACAAAACATTCACAGTGTCCAGGACAGTCTCCGTTTGGGTGATTCTCGTGGGAAGGCAACTTGCCACTTAGGAGGATGTCTGGCAGTTTCTGGCAACAGTTTTTAAATTAATTATTGTTATGCCTATGTGCGTGTGCTTGCCTGAGTTTATGGAGACTGCATGTGTGCAGGAACCCAGAGAGAGGCTGAAGAAGACATTGGATGCCCTGGAACTGGAGTTACAGACTTAGGAACTACCACACGACAGCAGAAACTGAACCCGGGTCCACTACAAGAGCCACTGTAAACCCCTGAGTCATCTCTCCATCCCTGAGAGACATCTTTGATTGTTACAACTATGAGTGTTCTGTCATAGTTCGAGGATAGCCCGGGAGCATGGATGGAAACTCACAGTGACGATAACACAGCCTCCAAATGAGAATTATTTCATCTATGACTGGCTCAAGCCACGGTGGCTCAGCAAATAAATGGCCTTGCGTCACAAGCTTGACAATTTGAGTTCAGTCCCCCAAACCCACATAAAAAGTCAGGTGCCATGATGCACACCTGTAAGCCTAGCACTCCTACAGACATGGGACAGGAGGGTAAACAGACTCGCCTGGATTTCTGAGTTTGAGGCCAGCCTGGTCTACAGAGTGAGTTCCAGGACAGCAAGAGCTACACAGAGAAACCCTGTCTCAAAAAACCAAAAAACCAAAAAAAAAAAAAAAAAACCAAAAACAACAAACCCCCCCCAGAAAAGCAAAAACAAAAAACAAAAAACCACAAACAAACAAGCAAACAAAAAAAACAAACAAAAAACAAAAAAACAGACTCTCCTGGACCAGCCAGCCTGGAGTGTGCAGTGCAGAAGAAACAAGTCAGAGCTTTCCCCAACAAGTGGCCCCTAATGGTAGTTATCTGATTTCTACAGACACATCTGGGACATTCTGCTTGGGAACAAGGGCTCCACAGTTGGCACTGACTGCCAGTTTGTACAGAACAGACCCACAGCAGATAACAAGTACATGTACTTTCCCTGGCTCAGAGGCACCTCCACACACCAGGGGTCACCCCTGGAAACCATCCCTGGGGTGTGGATGTGCAAGAGCCAGATGACCAAAACACTAACAAGACGGGTGCTTGGAAGTGGGACCACCTGTCTTAGGTTCCCACACAAACCCCAGATTGGGCCTTCTGCTGGGGCCCCTTTACAGTGACGTCAGGGAAGATGTCTTTATCTCCAGGCTTAGGATGTCCCACTGATGGACCCACATGGGTGGATATGCCTACAAACTCTATCCTGACCAAAAGAAAGAGACCTCCTGCCTTGACTCAGTTGCTTGAACAGGTCATACACTCTACAGCCGCACCAGGAAAGCTATGGTGGCCTGACATGGCCGGACAGTTGAATCTTCACATCCTTGGCGCTCAGAACTCTCACGGCTCCATTGAGTTTGGGTTTGAGACTGAGGCCTGTTACATGTTCAATTCTATACCATATGCCAGACATATAGGTGTCTGCACATAGGTGCCCTGAACCTGCTCTCTCTTCCCAGGTGAGGCCCCTCACCATCCAGATGCTCCAGTTCTGGCTTATGGTGTTAGCCCAAGCTTCCCACAGAACTGCAGTCACCAGGCCTCAGTAGTGAGGTGTCTCAGAGAGTTTATTTTGTACTTATGGTTTCAGAGGGTTAGAGTCCATGATGGCTCACGGTAGTGAGACAGAGCTCAGCAGTCACCTGTTTTTGGATCCTTTACAGAAGCAAGTTCTGAGGATATGAGGACAGCTGGCTTCCTGGGGTCACCATTCCTGGTTTTCCCAGTGACCCCACCCATGGACATCCCAGGCAGCATGGCAGCCCTCCTGTAATCCAGGGCTCAGGGGATGGAGACAGGATCCCTGAACACACACGCTAGCCAGACTAGCCAAACTGTCAGGCTCAGGGTTCAAATGAGAAACCCTGCCTCGAGAAAGAAGGAGAAGCATGCTAAAGGAAGGCACTTGGTGTCAACCTCTGACCTGCACATGGGAACACAGACACACTCACCCATGCACACCACACACACAGACAGTTTGCAGGCAGTAAGCCAGACTTCCTCCATACCGTGTAGCTTAGTGATGTTTCTCTGCTGTGATATAACACCGTAGCCAAGGCAACCTATAGAAAAGAGAGTTTATTTTGGACTTACGGTTTCAGAGGGTTAGAGTCCATGATGGCGGAGTAGAGACAGTAGCACCAGGCAGCTGAGAACTCAGGAAACCCAAGAAAGATAACTAGAAATGACTGGAAACCTAAAAACCCACCTTTGTGACATAACATCTTCCAGCAAGGCCACACTTCCTACTCGTCCCCAAACAGCCACATCGGAGACTGTCTTATTTATCTTTCTATTGCTGGGAAGAGATACCATGAGGGCTGGAGAGATGGCTCAGTGGTTAAGAGCACTGACTACTCTTCCAGAGGTTCTGAGTTCAGTTCCCAGCAACTACATGGTGGCTCACAACCACCCTGTAATAGAATTTGATACCTTTTTCTGGTGCTCTGAAGACAGCTACAGTGTACTCACATACATAAAATAAATCTTCAAAAAAAAAGATACCATGAGTAGGACCACTTATAAAGGAAAGCATTTAATTGTAGCAGACAGGATGCATAGTGCTGGAGCAATAGCTGAGAGCTTATATCTGATCCTCAAGCAGGAGGCAGAGAGAGAGAGAGAGAGAGAGAGAGAGAGGTGCAGAGAGAGAGAGGCAGAGAGAGGCAGACACAGATAAAGATGGAGATACAGAGAGAAAGAGACACAGAGAGACAATGACATGAAGAGCAGAGAGATCTGAGGAGAGAGAGACAGAAAGACAGAGAGAGACACACATAGACAGAGAGCACTATCTTTGAAACCATAAAGTCCACCCCCAGTGGTACCTCCTCCAACAAGGCCACGCCTCCAAATTCTTCCCAAACAGTTCCACCAACTGCTGAGCAAACATTCAAATACGTGAGCCTATGGGAGCCATTCTCTAAACAAGCACAGGGAGCAAGTGTCCAAACGTCAGCGACTTAAGGAAGGCATCCCACACAGCCCTGGCAGCACACATGGCTGCCCCGGTGGCAGCCATGCATCTTTCCTGTACAGGGGGACTGTGTAACAGGTAGCATGACTGCAACATCTGGTCTTCCTGGGTATCCAGCATTTTCTCCCACCCACATCCTGGTTCTGGTTCAGGCATTTCTTCTTGCAGAACCTGTTGAGCCGCGGCATCCATGCCTCAGGCCCGCAGCAGCCGATGCCACGGCAGGAGACAGCTGTTATTGGTTCTTCTCCCAGTCAGTTTGTCTCCCTGCTCAACACCCACCCGGCTTCCATGCTGCTTCTGAGGAGAGGTTCTGCTTCATGCTTCCGAGGAACACTCTGGGGGGGGGTGGAGTCGCCACTGCCCACTCATTGGTGGCCAGCTCTCTCCAGCCATGCCCATCTTTTCTGCTCTGTGATCATTGGCAAGTCTGAGGATCCCTGGGCACCTACCTTTAGCTTCCCCTGAACCAGGGCGGGAAGCAGAGCCTCAGGGCAAAGGTGGGGATGTGTGGACCTTGGGGCAGAGCTCAGGGCCTCCTTCACTCAGACTCTCAGAGTTTGAATATTCAGCACCCCAATCCCAGAAAAGAACTATCAGTACACTCTTTATTTTCTGCTCACAGAAGAGTGGGTTTTTTTGTTCCTATTATTATTATTATTTATTATTATTATTATTATTATTATTTTTTATTATTATTATCTAGCATTCAAAGGAATGGGTTTCACCATGGCATTTTTAAAAATAAATGTCTTAGCACTTGGGAAGCAGAGGCAGGAGGATTTCTGAGTTCGATGCCAGCCTGGTCTACAGAGTGAGTTCCAGGACAGCCAGGGCTACACAGAGAAACCCTGTCTCGAAAAACCAAAAATAAATAAATAAATAAATAAATAAATAAAATAAAAATAAATAAATAAATGTCTTTTGTAAATAAACGAACTATCCAATAAAAATAAGTGAATGTCTTTATATCCTGTTCTTTGCTCGCCATGGAACAGAGTCAGATAGGCGGTCCCTGCTAGACCTGTGTGATACCACACAGTTCTGATGCATGGCTCAGGAGTTCACCAGCCAGTCCAGGTCAGCTGCTCTGCACCTGAGAGCAGACCTAAGACGAACCTGCAAGACTCAGAGAGGAATACACAGCAGGAACTTTAACGGAGGAGTCAAGGTGTCCACCCTTCCTAGAGGCCGGTTTGCACGTTTTAACCATCGGAGGCTGGGGCTTATAGATGCTGTGCTAGGGGAAGGCTTTCAGGGGGTTTCCATAATGCAGCTGAGATATCATCTGCACACTCCTGTTGCCATGCGGAGAGGCACCTGAACACTTCAGGGGTCCATAAAAGTTGCTGCCAGGGGCTGAAGCTGCCTCTATTCCATAGGCCCCCAGCTGGCCCTGCTGGTTTCTACACATTGGTACACCCCGAGAAACTAGGTCATTGGTCCATTTTGGCAAGTGGAGACCATAGGTTCATGGAGGATAAAGTATATAGATGTGTGTATGTATGTGTGTGTATGTATGTGTGTGTGTGTGTGTGTATGTATATGTCTATCTATCTATCTATCTATCTATCTATCTATCTATCTATCTATCT
>NW_021604615.1:6304346-6344992 GCF_004785775.1 Grammomys surdaster
TCTATCTATCTATCTATCTATCTATCTATCTATCTATCTATCTATCTATCTATCTATCATCTATATCTATCCAACAACACCAGAACCAAAGCCTTGAATATACTATAGCAGCCTTCCCCTACCTCCTCAAGGGTTTATGAAGGTCACTAAGGATCAGTAGGAAAAAACACTACACATTTCTTACTGAGTGTTGCCTCCTTAGGCTGTGAATTGAGAATACCTGTATGAAAGAATATTGAGGATTCTACCCAGTCCAAAAAAAAAAGGACTGACTTTACAGCCCACTTGCAAGGCCACCTCAGTCCCCATCGGTCCCAGAACTGACCACGCAGAGGAAGAAGTGCTTCCCTTGCTATGCAAGCTGTTCCTCCCTCTCCTCGGACCTTTGGCTGTCATGTGTGATAGTACGTTCATTTGCTGTTAGGTTTTGTTGTTTCAGATGCTTAGACAAACAGCATCTCATGCTGTGCATCTTCTTCCTGTCTTTTAGCCCAGGGTACATCCTGTCAGCTGACAGGGACCGACTCCAGCCTTCACCGACACAGAGCAGTCACTGCAGCAGAGCACAACACTACAGCACTGTACCACCACGGCTCCCTACAGAGAAGATGCTGCACACACAGCCCGTGACTTCTCACGGTCATCAGTCCTCCAGTGCGGACATTCTTTTCTACGTTCCTGCTTCTGTAGAATTTCCCAAGTGTGTAAAAAGAGGAGTCTCTGGGCTGTAAGAGAAGCCTGTGTCTGATGGAATCTCATCTGTCCACGGTGGTTATGACAGTTCCACCCTTCCTGGAACAGAAGAAAAGTAAAAGGTCTTTATTTCCTGTGATGGTCTGTATATGCTTGGCCCAGGGAGTGGCACTATTACCAGGTGTGACCTTATTGGAGTAGGTGTATCACTGTGGGCGTGGGCTTTAAGACCCTCATCCTAGCTGCCTGGGAGCCAGTATTCTGCTAGCAGCCTTCAGATGAAGACGTAGAACTCTCAGCTCCTCCTTCACCATGCCTGCCTAGATGTTGGCATGTTCCCACCTTGATGATAATGGACTGAATCTCTGAACCTGTAAGCCAGCTCCAGTTAAATATTGTCCTTATAAGAGCCTTGGTCATGGTGTCTGTTCACAGCAGTGAAACCCTAACTAAGACATTTCTGTATTATATACCAGCAGCTTTTGGGCTCCAATTGGCTCTCAGGTATAAAACCTTGACATTTTGTGACTCAACGCAGTTGAGAGCATCATGACCTAGGAGGCACATCTGCCCACTTCTCCTGTCCTGACAGCGATTGCTGGCCATTTTTAGCATATTTTGTTGATTTGCATGAATTCTTCACATTTTCTAAACTATCTTTTCTGGGTCAGCGTGCTGCCCGTGTCTCTCCCTACTTACTGGCCTGTCAGTGTCTTGATAATGCCATTTGATTGAGTAGCCATTCATTTGTTTGTTTGAGACAGGGTTTCTCTGTGTAGTTCTAGGTGTCCTGGAACTTTCTCTGTAGACCAGGCTGGCCTCAAACCCACAGAGATCTGCCTGCTTCTGCCTCCCCAGCAGAGGGATTTAAGGCGTGCATCACCACCACCAGGCTAGTAGCCATTCTTAATTCTAGTATACTAGAAATATTTCAGTTTTTCCATGATGTGTGCCTGTTTTCAGACCCACGCAGTGGGAAGCTGTAGAAATAAGTCTCTACAGCACCTGTATGTGTTGAGAGTGCATCTCATTTAATTCTTTAATCTAAATGGAATTTGATTTTTGAGAACTGTGAAGTAAGGAACCATGTTTCTGTTTGGTTGTTTTGAGACAGGGTCTCACTTTGTATCCTTGGGTGACATGGAACCCACTGAGTATGTTGGGTTGGCGTCAGACTCACAGAGATCCATCCCCCTGTCTCAGCCTCCTGATTGTGCAGATTAAAGACGCATACCAGCACCATGCCCAGCTGGCTACTTTTTGCTGTGACAAATGCCTCTGGGTTGATTCTGGTGGTTTCCATTTGCTGTGGTGGGAAAAGCATGGCAGAACTCATGGCCACTGGAGGGTCTGCTGAGGTAGTTCATACTGGTGGAGCATGGCACTGAGGATGAACCAGGAGGGGAGCCGGTTTATAACCCTGGCAGGCCAGCCCAAGCGACTTGCCTTCACCAGTCAGTCCTCACAACACCCCGACACAGCACCCCTAGATGGAGACCAGGCATTCAAACATGCCAGCTGTGGGGAATGATGGTCCACATTCAAACCACAAGATCGGAGGCTATTTTCACCAGTCACTGTTCCCCGAGCTCCTCGCTGCATCCTTGGGCGCATACTTGTGTGGCTGATTGGACAGAACACAGCTGCTCCAGCATAAAGCCAGACTGCTCCAGCCTCCAGTTTCCTCCGTACTGACTAATAGCCACACCCACAAACCCAGGGATCCTGCTCCCACCTTAACCTTTAGAGGACATGTTCCCCACCAATGCTCTTCCTTAGATCTTGTCTGTAACTGGCCCTTCATCTTCCCCATATAATGTGAGGGTCACGACATAGCTTTAGTAAATAAAATCTCATTTTGAGTCTAAAAAGTCTTTGTTTCCTCTCTTAAAAACTGTTGATTTGCACACATGTGTGAACCTGTGTACCGTATGCATGTAGCAGCCTATGGGGGCCAGAAAAGAGGATCCCCTGGATTGGGGGACGTGGGTATTTGTGAGTTGCCATGTGGGTGTTGGGAACAGAATTGCTGAACCCTCTCTCCAGCCACCTGGTATTGTCTTTAATAACTTTCTCTTACTCCAAAAGATTAAGGCCCAAATAGAAAAGGAGAAAATGCAAGAAGCAGGGAACACGAGTGAGCTGCAGGTGCCGTGTTGCCACGTGTGAATGTCTTCCCATCTGCTCTCACGTGATAGAACTGACTGGGCACACAAACATTCACACACACACCGGTGCACATATGCATGCATAAGCCCACATGCACACACATGTGCATACACACATGCACACACATGTGCACACACACATGTACACACATGTGGGTGAGCACACACATGTGGGTGAACACACACATGTACACACAGTGCACACACAGTGCACACACATGTGGGTGAGCACACACATATGCACATACAGTGCACACACATGTGGGTGCATGCAATACATGCACACATGCACACACACATGCACACACACATGCACCCACATGTGTATACACACACACCTTCACTAGGGTGCAGATTCAGTGTGGTGGAGTGGAGGCCGTCTTCACACTGTGTACCCTCTGGAGTCAGGATGCCTAGCTGTGATCCTGGCAGGCATAAGTCCAGCCCTGCTGTATAGACACCTGCAGTGTGGCTGCTACTACAGGGACAGCAGTAGGGACTCACTCACCTTGTCTTGAGGCCATGTGAGCTTGACTTTGGATATGCCTGCTCACTGTAGAGATTTGGGAGACTGGTTCTGCTCCCAAAGAAACAAAAAAACTCAGAGCCAATTGTTTCTGTCTTATTTTCTGAGTTAAGCATGATGGAAGGCCACATCTAAGTAAGTTGAAAATAGCTCTTTGGACAAGTGTAAACTGAGCGTGCTAGGTGTCAGGAACACAGTGTTTCCTCGTTTAGTTGGAAACCATCCTTTTCTCTCCTAGCTTAACGTCAAAAAAAAAAAGGGAGTCTCCGTGGATTGTCTGCAGATGGTTCATCCTGTCATTCCAATGCAACCCTGTCTGTACGATAGTGGTAGGCAAAGTGGTGGTCATCTGAGAGTCACCTCACAACTCCTCATGCCCCAGCCACTGGGGACCGGCTATATGTGATGCTGTTAGCTTGGCATAAAGCAGACAGTGAATCCCTCTAACTTCCGGATTGAGGGTCCGTACAGAGGCTCAAGCACCAGTAGTATTAGTCTGCTGAAAGTACATCCTAGAAACGATTCCTCCAGTGGCCTTTTGTACTGAGGGTGGTACTGCTGCCCCCTACTGGTAGAGGAAGACACAGTCAGAGCCCTGAGCTAAGATCCCAGGTTCAAGAGGGTTAGGATCCCACAGCAGGCTGGGTGCAGAGGCTGCCTGTTAATACCCAAGCCCTGAGAGGAAGACTACCCAGCCTGGTGACCTTAAAGTGATAGTGTCAGTACTTTAAGCTAGTTCCAGACAGGATTTGCTCCTTCCCTCCCACTCACCATTTCAACTCTTAGTCTTGTATTACATTTAATTTATTTGTGTATGTGCACACACCACAGTGCACACGCAGGTCAGAGGACAGCTTGTGGGAGTTAGTTTTCTCCTTCTACAATGTGCGGCCTGGAGTGAAGCTCACCTTCCCAGCCATTTTGCCAGCCCACGTTATAAATCTCCACGTTAACTGGATACTAGAGATTGTAATAATCTGAGCTGTATTAATCTGCCCTACTGTGTGCTCATCCTTACTGAGTGGATATTATTCCTGTGCACTGTGGACACTTGTTAAAAGTCATTCCATTTTAATTCATTCTATATACATAGCACTCGGGAATACATCTGATGTGCCAACGTGAGTTACATTTGTTTCGGATTTGTTTTTTATTATGCATTACTTTTTATCCAAGTTTCCCATATTAGACATTTTATTATCAGCTCACATTAATCGCACATGCCATGGGCTTTGTGTGACATTTTTATACTTGTATATAAGGCTCTGATTATATTTTCTCATTATGTACGCTGTCCTCTCATGCTGATCCACTTCCTAGTCCCTTCACATGGGAGAAAGTGTCCCCCACTCACCCTCCAAGTCTGCCTCTGTCCGACGCTGTTTCCAGAGTTGAAATGCTCAAAAAATCAGCACCAAACTTTTTGTTAGTCTGAGCTACATAGCGCTTATAAATGTAGCTGTCTTAGGGTTGTACTGCTGTGAACAGACACCATGACTAAGGCAAGTCTAATAAAGGAGATTTAATTGGGGCTGGCTTACAGGTTCAGAGGTTTAGTCCAGTATCATCAAGGTGAGAGCATGGCGGCATCCAGGCAGGCATGGTGCAGGAGGAGCTGAGAGTTCTACATCTTCATCTGAGGGCTGCTAGCAGAAGACTGGCTTTTAGGCAGCTAAGGTGAGAGTCTTATAGCCCACACCCATAGTGACACACCTACTCCAACAAGGCTACATCTATTCCAACAGGGCCACACCTTCTAAAAGTGCCACCCCCTGGGCCAAGCATATACAAACCATCACAGTTGCATAATTCCATTTACAGGGCTTTCCAATTTTCTAGTTTAGAAAATTACTACACATCTAAAATTTGCCTCAGCCATCCCAATATACTCCACAAACATGATGCTCCTATCCTGACAGCACCTGGGCACCACCTTCAGTACATCATGTTTCACAGGCTGCTCAAAAGCCAGCTGTGGCTCATGTGCTTCTGGGTACATTAGATATTGCTCGGTGTTTGAGCAGGTCCATGGCTGCCTCCACCACTGTCACAGTAAATAGTTACACAGGTGGCTCGACGGGGTAAAGGTGCCTGCCACAGAGCCTGAAAACCCAAGTTCCACCTCCGAGTACCTTCTTGGAGAACCAGCTCCTTTAAGCTGTCCTCTGACCTTCACGCATGTACTGTGGCATGTGCGTGCATGTGATAAGTAATACATATTCGTAATAGATAAATGTAGAGAAGCAACAAGAGGAAGAGGAGGAGGAGGAGGGAGAGGAGGAGAGGGAGCACGGAGGGAAGGGCAGGAGGGGAGGACTCAGAAACCAGTAACTTGAATAGTTCAAATATTTTCTTCCCAGGTAGTTTTTGTGAGGAGCGATCATGTTACACACAACCACATAACTGAGTCCTACAGGTATGCTCCTCGGCAGCACAGTGACACCATGCTGTTCTCCCACACTGCTGGACTTGCCTCCTGTGTCCAGCAGGCCCCCTGACCCACAATCATCTACTGTGCTGTGGCACTCCCTGTGTGACGGCTCCTCACATAGCCTCTGGTGGGGACAGCTCAGATGTCCCAAGAGGCCAGGCTTTCTCTCTTCAGATCCCTTGGGTTTAGAGGAGGCCAGAACCCCCTGAGAGCTAAGAAGCCAATGAGGCGCACCTGACCCCAGCTGTCACTCGGCATACTTGGACAGCCAAAGGCCTAACTTCAGCATAGGGTGCAAGGGGTCAGGCAGGAGCAGGGGGTCTACTCAGGTCAGCTCTGCCTTTTCTTCTTGTGTGGAAGCCTGTCTCCCCCTCATGGGGGATTTGACTCAAGTTACAGGAGATGCCGGAGAGCTGGGTCTGTGCCCAAGTCTTTTCTTCATGAGAAAATGAGGGTCATCTCTGTCCAAAGGGACATGGGACTGGGTAAAAACCACCCCTCTACCCTCTATGGCTCTGTGTGTCTCATACTGCATCCACCTTGGTCACACCCTCCCTGTGGGAGGGTGCCAGGGATGGAAGGCAGGGTCTAATGACTAAGAAAGCTCTGAGTACAACCATCACAAAACAACCCTCAGCCTGGTTTTGGATGTTCCATGTCAATCTTTTGCTGATCGTGAATTTGACTGTTTCATCCAAAGGAGGCAGAGGGTGTCCCCATGGATCAGCACCTGCAGCAGGCTGTCTGGTTAATGGCTGAGTGCTCAGCTGTCTTGGCAGAAGGGTATTGTTTCCTGTGTCAGTTCTAATAGACTGTACCTCATGATGCAGGCTCCCCTTCGAGAAGGCATCACGGAGAGGGGAGGCGCCTGGATGCAGTCCTGTCCACCCAGAGATTCAATGGCCTCAGCCTGCTTCTGTCAGCCTCTAGCTTATCCTCCTCTGGTGGACAAGTTCCCACTATGCGGTCATATGGAGAGGTGACATCCAGCTCCTGAAAGCCACAGTCAGGCTCTGGGTAGTTGCTTTCCTCAATAGCTTTTTTTCATTTGCAGTTGCTTCCAGCTCCTCTGCCAGACCCAGCCAAGGAGGTGTCTCCTGTTTGGGGCCAGCTGTTGGCAGATGGGTTAACTATGTGCAGAAATGACAGCTTTGTCTGTCAGACTGGCTACTTATAGAAGCTGTTTGCATAAGGTTTCTATAAAGCAAGAACCTTTACTGGTTTTATAGTCTAGGCTGGCTTTGAACTTGCAGTACCTTAATAGATTTAAGCTTACAACAGCACACCTGGCAGGTGCACAATGCCTTATTACAGTATGTCTCCAGGTAGACCGAGCGCTTGGTTTGCTGGTACAGTTTGACATGGACTCACTAACCCAATTAAAGGGAAGCGATTCCCACTCGTGAGGTTAGAAAGGAGCATATAAGTGTCAGGTCCTGCTCTCTGATTCCAGGAGGGACCAGTTAAAGTGCTTGAAATCTTTTAACACAATGAAGATAAGGACACTGCCTTTTAAAGGGTATGGCTACTTGTAAGCTGACCACATTCCAGTGGCTAACTCCAAACCCAAGAGTATAAAGGTGGCACAATGTGGGAAGTCACCTGGTGTGGGAGTAGATCTGGGGTTAGCGGAAGGATTCAGGGGATAAGTATGATCAAAATATACTGCATTAAATTCTCAATAGAATAAAACATTTAAAAAAAAAACCTGACCTATGAAACAAAAGATGTGAATTTCAGTGGACACTCAGGTGCTTTCTGTTCCTCTGATATGGAGGACTGCTAGCAGACCTGAAATAGGAAATAACTAGCGCTCAGGTCAGCAGACACAGGAGGTGCTCAGCGGACACCTGGAAATGGCGCCAAGCCTGAGGAAGATGTGGTCACTTGTTGACTTGTGTAGTGGTTTGAATAGGCTTAGTCACTAGAGGCTCGTGTGTTTGAATACTTGGTCCACAGGGAGTGGCACTATTAGGATCTGTGGCCTTGTTGGAGGAAGTATGTCACTGTGGAGGCGGGCTTTGAGGTCTCCTATGCTCAAGCTCCACCCAGTGTGGTACATACTCTCCTGTCGCCTACAGATCAAGATGTAGAACTCTCAGCTCGTTCTCCAGCACCATATCTGCTTGCATGCCACCATGTCTCCTAACAAGACGGTAATGGACTAAACTTCTGAAGCGGTAAGCCAGCCCAATTAAATGTTTTCTTTGATAAGAGTTGCCTTGGTCATGGTGTTTCTTTACAGCAATAAACCCCTAAGACAACATGACACTAAATGGGCCAAAGTCCACCCTCTTGGTCAGCACCCCAATGTTCTATTAGAGGACATCAGGGTCCCTGAGCCCTTGGATTTCCTGAAGTGAAAGAGAAGGAAGGATCACAGAGGAAGAGAAGAGGGTCACATTTCATAGCTTATTATTGAGGGCAGAGATATATTTATACTTCAAACCAATTCCTCATTAAATATTAAAGCTGGGGGCCTGAGAGACAGGTCAGTAGTTAAGAATGAATACAAACCCCTGCAGAGGATCTCAGTTCTGTTCCTAGCACTCATGTTGGGTGACTCTAGCTCCTGGGGATGCATCTGACAACTCCGGTCTCCACAGGAACCACTTACGTGTACATATCTACATGCGTACACGTAAACAAACTGCCTAGACAAAACTTGGGTCACTGCTGCCCTCACCTGGGTTAGGGAATGTGGTCAGCTCAGCAAGGTATCACTGGCCAGGGGGCTCCAACCTACTCTTCAGAACCCCCCAGAACCACTCCCAGAGGCCCGTGGTTGCTCCAGGTTTTCTCCCAGCCTCTGAGTTTCAGGATGCCCCTCCTTCTGGAGACAAAAGGAACCAGTATTGTTGTTTTGTGATGGGGCTTGTTATTCAACGCCATCTTCATGAGCCATGCTTGCAAAATTGGCTACCATTCACCTTGAACTATCAGAAAGGCAGAGTCAGCCATAGGGGTCGTGAACACATCATGAAACAGGAGGCGGGTGCACCCCAGCTACAACAGCAGCGGTGCTTCTGGAAATTTTAATCAGGGGCCTTTGGGGCTGGTTTTGGACCACAGGGATCATCCTAGGACAGGGAGGTGGCTTTAAGGCCATAAGACGTGTCACTCCTCCCCACATGCTGGTGACTACAATTAAACCCCGACACTAAAGTACCTTTAGAGAGCGTGCATGCTGCCCCACTACAGATTCTCTATAGCATCTCCACCCCAGTCATACTGTGCCAAACAATTCTCAAGATGGGTCGCACATTTCTGTCTCTAGCACACTCTGTGTTACACATGAACCTGCTGACTGAATCTGTATCAAGTGTCTGATACTCCAGGACATAGCTCACAGGAAACGATTCCTCAGCTTGAAGTCACCCATGTAGGCAGCTTCTTGGACACTGGAGAGTGGCTACATTCTTCATGCGAGTCTCAGTAAAACAAGGAACACGAGGCTGAGTGTGTTAGCAAACTCACTACATGAGGCATGAAGACGAGCCCTGAAAACAAAACACAACCCAACACCAAACCTCCTCCCACCACACACCTCCCCACCACACACCTCCCGAACCCCACCTACAAAGCAGGCTCCAGAGACAGCTCAGGAGTGATTTCTCCTCTTTATTCAATTTGTAAAGAACAGCTTGAAAACAAAATGCTAGTACACTCTTAAAACACTGGCTTTGTCATCTCACAGTCCATCTGCACCGATAGTTATTACAAAAATCAGAAGTCATTGGGTATTTGCAGTATAACCACTAGTTGCCTAAACAAAAGCTAATTTCTATAAAACCATGAATTTAATGCAGCTTTAATAAGAGAAATCCAAAGTTCTCTCAGTTAACTGGATATATAGTGGTATATATATTTAAGCAGAAAACCTCAAAAAACAGTAACAAAAAAATAGGTCACCATAGTAAAATATTCTGACCCAACAGTTCCTACAAACAGCAACGTCCACTGTATACAAAGAAAACCATTATCTGTGGTAAAAAAAAGTCTAGAGATCAAGTATAAACGTGGAGTGAAAACAACCAACCCGAATCCGTCCTGGGCAGAGGCTGTTCCTACAGAGACACAAGCAGCAGTCTACACAGGGAGGGAAGGGGCTATCTCACCCCGACCACTGAGCACACCTGAAGCGGTTTCAGTGAAGACACAACAGACAGTTCCCCCTTCCTGGGGTCGCTGCATACCACTGCTGTAAGGGTGCCCCTGGCACAGGGAGCAGCTGTGTTCTCAGGAGTGTGTTCTCAGCGGACGGTAAAGGTGAGCAATCTGAAACTATGTCTAAACTGTCCTGATCAAAGGTGGCAATGTCGAGGAAATAAAGAGGAAAAGGGGAAAAAAAGGCTGGTGTCAAACAAGAGAAGCCTCCAAAGTGTACCTTGCAGGAGGCTTGCCTGCCACTCATGAGAAACAGCAGCACGCACAGAGAACTACACAAACGACTCCAAGGACTCTCTCAGAAAGCTGAGGCACCTACAGCACAGGCTGTGCAACTTCCTCAAGCTGTTACTGCAGAGGACCCGAGGGAGCCCTGGCTCAGGAGCCGTGGTGCAGCTGCATAGTGCCCAGGACAGCACTGTCGTAGCGCTGTTCCACCCGCACACAGCTCGAGTGCTCCAGAACACTGCTCAGCTCAGGGATGCTCTCGGCAGTGTCCCCAAACCCATGGTAGTGTCCGTAGTGCAAGCTCTCCCCTATGTCCCCCACCCAGGATGGCCTGCTGGCCACACAGCTACTTGGGCTCCCGTTGAGATGGAGAGACCCACACATCTCGGGGTTAATACCCATGGTCTTTTCTGGCTCCTCAGTCCCGTTAGCACAGACAGCACCCTGGGCACTGGGAAATGGCTGTCCACTGCTAATTCCATTAGATCCTGTTAAGCACGGGTCACTCCTGCTCTCCGTCCCATTGAGCTGGGCTGCGCAGGGGAAGTCCAAATGTCCATTGATGACACTTCCATTTGTCAATGTATTCAACACGGAGCTACTGTTTTTCATATCTGCGTTAAGAAATACACCTGTCACCAAAATGCACACCAACAGGGAAGGAGAAACTAGCACGTTCAACTCTTGCCACAGTTATAAAAGACTTTGGTTTGTGCTCTGTTCTTACTTTTTTCTTCTGAACAAACCGGGTTCCTTTTCAAGGCCACACAGGCAGATTTAGAAGTATAAACCTATGTATTTCAGTAGCTTTGGAAAAAGCTCTGAAAGGCAAGCTGTCATCAGAAGTAGACACAGAGCAGTACAGTAGATACTTATCTACTCTAAGGAGACCCTCAAAGGACAATGTAAGTCACTCCTGGGAGGGTCCGTCAGAACCCAAGGGCATACTCGTCACTTAAGATACACAACTTTTCTAGGCAAGGAGGGAAGACAAATGAAGTAAACCTGCTGAGGAAGTCCCAACTGGTGTGCTACTTGGGTACGCTTCCAGTGCAGGGAGCATGAACACGATTACTACAGGAACGGCTTCTGTCTCAGCCACCCATATCTACACAGATTACTGAGGGAACGGCTTCTGTCTCAGCCACCCATAACTACAGAGTCCCACGTGTGCCGCTTGGTGCACTGTCACTGCACAGATGGAGCCGCGGCCAGGACTGCCTGCACCAGCGGCTCTCCTTTGTGTTCAGTCAAGAGCAGTTCTGAGAGGTTCCTACTGAATCCAGAGCAATAGTGACCATGAGAGCCAAGGTCTCACACCCAGTTATTTTCAGAAACCATCTATGCTGAAAAAAGTGTGAATAATTTAGTGCTCAAATCTAAAAGTCCACTGACAAGATACAACACTGTACAGAAAAAATCCCATTACAAAGCATGTGGGCATCCAGGATTAGAAATACAGAGAATCATCAGTGTTGATGCTCTCGGTCGGGAATTCACATAATACTGCTAACTCACTCTTGCTTGGTAATAGTCAATTTTATCTCAATGCTCTGGGCTGCTGAGAGACATGACACTAATTCCACACAAGCTCAGTTCTAGTAGCTCATGGAGGAAGATCCATGTCCAGCACACTGACTTCTTCCTGTGTCCTACAGCTTGCCTGTGTCCTGTCATGGACTGTGGTTACTAAGCAACAAAATATCCAGCTCCTTCCAACCAAACCTCCTCAAAATCGCTAGTAATCATAACTTAGCAACTGCAACACGTTCAGGGGACAGCTTTCACCTAAAATTACAGCGTTTCTCTTTACCTTTTTTTTTTTTTTTGTCTTTTTGTTATTTTGTCACCACCCCCACCCTCCCCAGAGCTGAGGACTGAACCCAGGGCCTTGCGTTTGCTGGGCAAGTGCTCTACCACTGAGCTAAATCCCCAACCCCCAGCGTTTCTCTTTAAATAACCCAATACTAGAAAATGAGTATTTCAAGGACTAGGAACAAAAACGTTAAAAAAAAAAATTCTCAACGGGATAAGTATATATTATTTTCTCCAAAATAAAGTATAAATTACCTTTTTAAGTGATAACTCATAAACAGCATGGTGAATTTCAAAGCAATCAATGTCTGTGGAGACTGTATTTTATCCATTTAGTGCACAGTTGAAGCACATCAGTTTCCCTACGTATCGTCAAAATCAAAGGAATGGTAGCCTAGCCTTGTCTGGGTCTCTGTGCTGACATCTCAAGGGCAGAAGCTGGAAACTCGCAGTGACAGACAAGCTGTCATCCAAGACCACTCCACACCTACTTACTCAGCTGTGGACAGAAGCCACTTCGTAAAGCACTGGGTACAGGTAGCCATGAAGAGCTCAGGGAGAAGCCACACTCCTGGGCAGCCTGATGATGCTCAAGCGAGGGACATTAAAAGGTGACAGAGTCACCTCACAGCTTTTAAGAAGTGCCTTATTTCTGTGCACATCTCAGGACAGTAGCAGCTGTCTCCACAGAAAGTCTGTGGACATTGGTGCTATTTCCCACGAGGAACTGGCATGAATCTCTAGGGAGTCCCAACGTGTTTCCTCAGTCAGACAGTGATGGAAACCACCAGAGGCCCACGTGGCCTTCTGACACCCAGGATGACCTGGCTTGAAAGAAAAGCCCACTCCTGACCTCAGCGCAGGCCTGGCTGTCAACACAGGAGAGTGACTGCCTGAGTGACAAGGAGATCCTGCCTAACCAGGGATGGAACAATGCTGTCCCCATAAAGAGAAGCTCTGGCTTCTGCCACTTTTCCTGTTAGGCTAAACAGCCTCTGCTGACAGAACCCCGTATTTCAAATGTACGCTCTCTTTGAGCAACTGTTCATGGGTGAGCACCCAGTTTATTGAATTATTTGCCCAAAGATAGCACCACCCACAACTGAGCAGAGCAAGTCTGGGGCTTGAGAATACCCTGTGGGTTTGGAAACACACAGGTGACCTTTCATCCCCTGGGAAGACATGAACATAAAGACACTGTAACGAAACATTTTTATATAAAAAAAAGAACTAGCCATGGTGTTTTTGTTGTCACCTAAAGAATGGAAAAAAGGCACATGCCAAATAAACAAAGCATTTCAGAAATCCTAAGTCTAGGAAAACTCAGCTCCTTTGAAACTGTAAAGTAAGGGTTATACTGTAGTATGCAGGACATTGTAACATGTAAAGCACTGCAGAAAATGGTCAGTATTTTGACAGTCTTCAAGGGAATGCTAGACACCAAAGCAACCAAGAGCATGGGGCAGGTATCCCAACCAAACCTGTTGTGAGTGGGTCACAAGCCAGGGCCAGCACCCTCAAAGTTCCCAGCATGACAGTGAGCTGTCTGCCTGTTGGACATTTCAGAGTGTGAGCAACAGCGCGTGCGGAGCCACCCAAAGGCCACCTCAGGAAACCATAACTGTAGACCTCATGAGAAACAAGCAAGGCACGTCTTGTAACAGCTTCAAATCAAACAGGGAGACTGTGCTAATTCTCACAGCAATAGGATTTACCAGACGTGCTTAATTCTTGCATCTGTACAAGTGCCAAAAAATGTAAGTGATAACAGAACTGTTCTTTCAAGACACTGGACAAGAAAGTGCCAAGTTTAAGAACTCAGAAATAGTAAGCATACTGATTCTTGCAACGACAAGGGGTCTGCATTGCAGAGACAGTGTATATCTCTATTTCCTTAGGGCCAACAGGACCGCTCTCCTGCTGTTTGGGATCCTCCAGCACTGGGGTGTTGTTGCAGCTAACAGGAAACTGTCCAGTCCCACCTGATACAGCCGCAAACTCTCTGTCCACATGCATTCTGTCGGCATCGTCTTCCGCTTCACCATTTGCTAGAGGCATGGTGTGATCCAGGCTTGGAACTGCACAGGAAGAAAGATTTTAGATTTCTGTGTCCACAAAGATATCAAAGACATACTTCGCATCTGCTTTTATCTACACTACAAGCTTTACAACTGTCAAATAATTTTTTTTTTGAGACAGGGTTTCTCTGTGTAGCCCTGGCTGTCCTGGAACTCACTCTGTAGACCAGACTGGCCTCGAACTCAGAAATCCGCCTGCCTCTGCCTCCCAAGTGCTGGGATTAAAGGCGTGCGCCACCACCGCCCGGCAACTGTCAAGTAATTTAAAGAAGCAAAGATCACTAATAAACCTTTATAGTGTGAAATTACTTTTTACAATAAAAAATGTTTAAGCATGCAATTTCAGCTCAAAGTCACAAATTCCAGATTTTTGCTCATTTTCCTGATGGCAGGAGTTATAATTCTCAGATGGTTCTTTTGGGGAACACAAAGAGTTGCCTAACCTGCAGATAATTCTAAGCTTCCCTGACGACCCCACCTCACAAGTGAGTTTAATGAAATTTACTGAATACAATTCTTAATATGAAGCAGTCAAAGCAATCCTGACATTTAAGATACATCTACTAATTTCACTAGAAAATGTATGGAAAGGGTTACTTTCAGCTTGTCCACAGGCTCCTCCTCCATGTCAGCCATGTCTGCTCTGAGCTCCCTAACAGCAAACTGAAGGCACACGCACACAGACACACAGACACACAGACAGACAGTCTGACATGGGAGAAAGGAGGAGCTGCCTGCCACATTATCCCCCATGCTTAAACTGCCACCCGGTTGTGCCTGAGCGTGCCAGTGCACAGATAACATCACTCCGTCCTCTCACCTGTGCCAAACCTAACCACCCTCTCTCAGCTAGGACCGGCTCCTTTCTCTAACAAATGGCCTCTAATTTTAGTAAGAATGGGTTTTTTCCTTTGAAAATAAAAGTGGTTCCAAGAATTGCTACTGCACATTGCTTCACTGGCACATACTCCAGTCTGATTTTTCAAGCATAGAGTGAAATTTAGAGTCCAGGTGTGGTCTGTGCAGTCAAGAAACAGAAGCAGGTGGATCTGAGGGTGAGGTGAGCCACAAGTTCCAGGTTAGCCATGGCTACAGAGTAGCCTGTAGCAATCAATGAATCAAAAGAAAAAAAGAAAAAAGAAAGAAGAGACTGAAATGTCATGTGCAGGAAATTTTATGAACTATATATCATGGTAAATAAAATAAGCCAGACACAGCAAAACAAATACTGCTTCTCTTACATGTAGAATTTAGATTTATATACAGACACACAGAGGACTACTTGGGGAGAGGAAACATCTAGTAGGAAGGGGCAGCAAGGGGTATTAGACACAAACACATTTTACATGTATGAAAATACCACACTGGAGCCCATTATTTTCTATGTTAACTACTTCAAAAAAATCTTTTTTTTTTTTTAAGACAGGGTTCTCTGTATAGCAGCCCTGGCTGTCCTGGAACTCACTCTAGACCAAGCTGGGCTTGAACTCAAAAAGATTTGCCTGCCTCTGCCTCCAGAGTGCTGGGATTAAAGGCGTGTATTACACCGCCCAGCCTGAGCCTTCTGTCTACTGTGGTCACAGACACCTCAGGCAGCTCGGCTGTTCCCAGCTTGCACATCTCCAGCAGGCAGAAGCTCATCTTTGTCAACATTTCTTTAATAAACACCTATAATTATCTCTGGGTCAAAGAATACAAATAAAGCACTCGGCATTCAACGTAGTTTTCTTAACAGAAGAATGAACTTCATAGCTTTAACCCGTCCTCTGTTTAGAGGCACAAGGGTCTTTCCCAATTCTTGATGCCATCCCTCTTTCCTCCCCAAAGATACTCATGAAATCTAAAGTGCCAGAGACACAACGAGAACCTGACTGAGTGAGCAGCACGGGTGGACGAACATGGGGTCAACAACAGTCTGCAGCAGTCTGAGACCCAAAGCAGTTTCCAGCAGGACATCTGGAACTAGAGAAGACAAGCTGTCCTCACAGCTTTAAACTTTAGACCCAGCTTAGCGGGGAGGTCAGCACAAAACTGGCTCTCCTCTGTAAAGTCAAGGACAACACCAACGATCCCCGATGTCCCCGCTGTCGGGAACTGGAGGGGCCGATTCCCCAGCTGACCAGGCCACAGCGCCCCTCAGCGTGATGCGTCCCATCAGGACCTGAGGACGGCGAGGCCAGGCTTTCGTCTCCATCCTACTGTCTCTACCTAATCAAACCCAAGCACAGCGGCTAGGGGCCAGACCCTTACTCAGCATCTCAACGGGCCTCATATAAAGTGGCAGCTACAGGTTCTTGTTTTTGTGCAAGTTCTCTGAAAACTAGGTAACTCTGCACCTACTGACTAGAAACACAGATGTGGGGTGTCATCTATACTCTCAGCACTCAGAAGGCTAAGACAGGAGGATCATGAGTCTGGGGGCAGCCAGACCACAGAGCAAAACTCTTTCTACAAAATAAAAATACCCAACAAATTCGAAGGGTGTTTTTCTCTGCTCGCAGCCACCAAGCCCCAGGAGAACAGGGACAAGCTTTTCATTCTTGATGCCCGACACCTAGGGCAGTTTCCTTACCACGGGATGAAGCTGATACACCAGCCAAGAAAAACAAACCATCAAAGATTGATCTCAAACAGGCCTGGGGGTGCAGCAAGACATGGATGGAGCTATACCAGCACGGGGCAGAGGAGCCCACCACCTAGGAAGGCTTGGCCCGCCAGCTGATGCCCAACTGAAGCAGGAAGTGAAAGACTTCCACATGCGACCGCTTAGCCTCTCATCTCTGAGTGTCTGGGACGATGGATCTTGGCTGACTTCTGTGACTTTGCACAGGTTCTCTTCACGCCCACCTATGAGCACCTGCTCAGCGGGCTGCAGTTACCACAACTACCTTCTAGTTTTTAAACCACAGAATTAAATTGATCTCTCCCAATCCTAAGGATACCATGTTTGGATTCCATATGTGCACAGTCTCACCCTCATGCCTCGGGTGTATGTACTTGTACTGTGTCATTGCTGAAGAAGCCATTTAAGCTACATCTGAGGAAGTGGCCTGCAAATGTCTCCGTGACCCATGTTTATTCTGCTTGGATTTGGAAGGGAAGCAGCACTACCTCATCCACTCTAGGGGAATCTGACGCCCTCTTGTGACCTCTTCAAGTACCTGCATTTACATGCACATACCTACACACAGACACAAAGGAGGCCATTGTTTTCACTTGGCTAAAAATAACCTTTATAAGCATATAGAAAATTTGGGTGTATATAAATAAACAGATCAAACTTTCATATTAGACTTGTTCCATTCTGGCTTGGAGTTCTAGAATTATATATGAACTCTGGAAACTTAAGGGTTCTTTGGAAAGCCAGTTGTGTTGGGGCTGGGCTGGGGCAGACTCGTCAAGGAGTGTCTCTACATCTCCCTTTCTGACAAGCAGTCCGTCTTACAGTGTGACCCAGGGTAGTGCTTCAATGTCCCCACACAGGAATCTCCAGGTACTTACTTGGTATTTTGTACCTCTCAAAGTTGCCTTTAGCCACGAAAAAGGGTAGGACCCTTGCCTTTTCCCACGACCAAAAGGTCTCACCTCTGGTTCGAGGTTTCTTCACTCCCAAAGATTCTGAGTCTTCCAAGCATCTCTTTCGATTTGTTCCCAGGCTACTGTGATTGGGAAGTGTGCTCTCATGACCTCCACTCAAGGTGCCATTATGACAGAAACGGCTCATTTGATGGCTCTGGAGGCTCAAGAGAAACTGGGTGCACTCTTGGAAACCTTGGGTTTGTGCAATGTCTGCTGCTGTCAGGCCACTGGCATTTCTCAGGCTGCACAACACAAAAACAATGAATTACATCCCACAGCACTTGACCCGGGTGTCTGCTCCTGCCAAGCTGACTAAACTATCTGAAGGCCATAACAGATCTATAGCAAATCTTTATTAAGGGAGCAGTTAATCAGCCTGGTCTGTAACTAACTTCTCCTGCATACATTTGATTTGAAAGACAGTTAAAAAAAATCAATATACTAAACTTAAAAGGCATCTTCCTGTTTGACTTCTCAAAGCCATGTCTTATGTTAGTCTGAAGAATCTAAATTTATTCTGACTTCAGACTTCACCTGAGACACCTAACTCTAAAGCCCATCCTTTAGCCTGAGTAAATGAATACAAACAAGCATGTACTGACAACACTGCCCATGGCATTCACAGCGAGTGGCTCCCTGAATGCAAAGTCACAGCTTAGCAACAAGCCAGAGTTTTGGCTGATATGTGACACTCTAAGTGGAAGTTCAGAAGGTATCCTGACAAAGTGAGCTGCCACTGTCCCCAACGGAGACAAGGTGAATTACACTTCAATAGACTTGGCCCTCCACAGGAAAGTTTGCAGCCTTGTACCACGTTGGCATCCTATAGTGCCCGAGTGGACATTTCTCTGAAAACCCTGCAGTGCTGCCACAGAAGCTCATTCCCAAGGCTGAGGCCTACTCTCCACAAGGAACTTATGTGTCGCTCGCTGATAATACAGAAGAGTAAGTCACTGATGACAGGAAGACAACATTCTGGGAGAGTTTAAGCCAAAGAGCTGAATAAGAAAGAGACTATTTAATCTGTAAATGAGAGGAAACAGAGAAAACTGAGGGAATGGAAGGCACTCTGTCAAAGCTCCCTCAGAAGGTGAGCAGAGGTGTTGCTCTGTGAGCAAAGCTGCAGGGAAGCAGCACTGTAAGTTTCGGGCTCACAACTGGATCTGGATAGAACAATGGTGAGGAGGGCTTCCATACCTATTCAGCCAGCTATTCTGCACGCCCAACCAAGACGTGATGAAATGAAGGCCTCGCTTTGTATCAGAGAGATGAGCAATCCAAACCCTGATGCTTGCGCTTGTTAGGGTTACTGTTAAGGCAACAAACAAACAAACAAACTTAAAAATAACTACAGACTCAGGGACAGACAACGGTTCTCAGTTCACAGGGATCAACACAGCCTTGCCGCCGTCAGTTTCCCAGTCAGCACTCACACGCATGGGGCTTCAGCATCACAAAGTTTTAGATACTCACTAAACAGATCTACTTAAAAAGAGGGGGGTGTGGGACGGAGAGGAAATATGTACCTGAAAGACATACTCAAGTCCAGTTTGTGGGTGTGGTGCACGTGGGTGTGCACTGGTGTGCGTGTGTTGGAGGCTGACTGTCTACTTCAATCTCTCTCCATCTTGTGTTTGCAGACAGGGTCTCCCTCTGAACCTGGAACTAACTAATGTGGCTGGCCAGAGAGCTGCATGGCCTCCCTGTCGTCCCAACACGGGGCATCCAAACTTGGGTCTTGACGCTTGCATAATAATAAGCATTATATTGACCGAGTTATCACCCCAGCCCTCAAGTCCAACTCAATGAGATACAAAGAGGCAAGACTTGGGGTCCCAGAAATCGGTAGCACTCTCTTAATAAAAAGCAATTATGTATTAAGACCAGTAGAAACTAAAGCTGATATGAAGACTTCGTTACTATGGAATTCTGATGTAGTCATTCCAGCTTCTTTACGGATATATAAATTAAAAGGAAACAAGAGTTAACACATGGCCAAAACCAAGCCCACTAACTTGTCATTAAAACATGACATACATGTCCTGAGTGCCCCACCCAGCCACACGTCTTACGGTTCTTATAAGCACGTGGAGCTTATCACAGCAGAGTAAGACAGTCTAGACATGTCTAGTTTTTCAAGAAGCAAACTGCTATGTGATAAATGTAAACTTCCCTCAGAATTTGAAAGGATCAAGAACAACACTACAGATAAAATCTATAAAGCTCACTTTTACTGTTACATCTGTGTGTGTACATACATGTGTACTATGGCCTATGTGTGGAGAAGACAACTTGTTACAGATGGTCTTCTTTCACTACATGGGTTCTAGGGACTGAACTCACTGGATCATCTCACCAGCCCCCAAAACTTTCTAAAGATGAATATGGTCTTGTTCATAAAAAAAATAAAATAAAAATCAAAGAATACAGAAACAAGAGGCCAACATTCAACAGTAAGGAAAATAAATGCACTAGGAAATCAATATAAACTCTAGTGGGCTAACAACTCTCCCCTCACACCCAGGTTACCATGTTGCTGTCAACACTGGAGAGTTCCTCTACACCAGAGCCAACAAGTTTACAAGGCCCTCACTTTTAAACTCAAGAAGCTTAAAAAAAAGAAAAAAACAAAAACAAAAGAAAGAGCGCCACCCGGTCCTGTGCAGCAGCCAGCAGAGCCGGGGGTCAAGCTGAGCCTCTCACATAATTTTCAAGGACCGGAAGTAAATATGAATGGGAAACAAAAAAATTCTACAAAGTGTACTGAGTACATTAGAATCTGTGCTACACAGTGCCTGTAGAGGCAACAAGTTTGCTCATTTTAAGTGGCAGTAGCCTGTGGTATTATCAGAGAACAGAGTTACTATTTACTGTCTCAAGCTGAAGGGCCTGTTTGATGATGCTGGTACACAGTCACCACCTTCCACTTGTCTTCTGTCCAGATGTCCCACCATTTCCTCTCTTGCTGATGCCCACTCACCATTTGTACTCTCTTCCTGGGTAAGAGGCCCTCACTCCTGTCCACTCACAGACCTGCACACGGCAGCTGGCCTGAGCTCATCACCAGGGAGCATCCGATCCAGGGAACGCAAAGAGCAAAAGCTGCTCAGGCCTCAAGCTACTTTTAATAACTTAGTAATAATTTACAATACGCCGACAAGTATGCGGGTTTCCATATCAACATTAGAATAAGCACGAACGTATGTCCCCTCAAAACATGTTTTTTTCTTTTTTTTTGGGGGGGGCACTCTTGGGGATCAAATCCTGGGCCACACAAACAATAAGCACTCTACCTTTTGAGTTACACCCTTAGTCATCAAAATACTAATTTTTAATGAAAGAAGTTTGGGTCTTAAAATTCTGGTTTTGCACATGCTTATTTTATTAGCTCACATTTCAACTTCAACTATTTTAATAGGTGAGACCATGATCTTGGGTAGAACACTTGAAGACTCCAAGTTAGCTGACCTCTGACCTCCTTGCAGTGCTCCCAGTTTAAGAAGGCACTTTCGCCTTTCCCGTCCTAGTGTCTAAAGTCCCGTGGGCGGGCACACGAGTGACTCAGACAACGTGCTCATGACCTCCATGTCTACGTTACTTTGGGCCAAGTGCTTGCTAACAGTCCACCCCTTCAGCCTGGGATTCACCAACATTTACCGAGTGTTTCATGACTAACTAGGACATATAGACACAGACTCTAATGAAGTATCAATAGACATACGTCGGCAGGATCAGACTTCCATGCTGCTGAGCTAGCTCAGTTTGTGGCAAACAATGCTGCTCCTGCCTGCCAGTCCTAGCTCTGTGTGCCCCAGGAGGAAGTTCCCTGGACAGGCTATCCTCAGCAGCACTGAGATCTTAGGTTTGATCTACTGGAGCACACTAGGCAAGCTCTATGCCACTGAACCCTCCTGCTAATCTTTCAGAGTCAGGAAACTAGCACATGTGAGCTACAAATTAAGTATTTTGCCAAAGTGTCATCAAACACAATTTTCTGTAAGAATATTTTAAATGGAGTGATAAATTTAACTTACACAAAAATTATTCCCAAGGAACTTTAGAAATGATTGTCACAAAGACCAGCTACCCCTTTGATTTTCCACTTACAGTGTCACAACATCAGAATAGAGAAGCCGTTCCAATGAGTGTTTAAGTAATAATCACAGATCAGGAAATATCTAGTTTTTAGAACTCAAGGTATCACATCACCATTGTAATACTTTCTTTGTGCTAATGCCATGTGACAATAAAAAATAACCACAATTTTTATATAAATAATATTTCTGTTAAAGTTCTGATCTGAATTTAGCTACTGTTAGTTTACAAATAAAAAGGTAGCTATCATAAATTAGGGTAAGCAAAGCATGCAAATCTAAAGAATCTATATCTGAATTCCTAGATTAGCATTAAAACCAATCACCGCAACAAATACCTCAACAGTCTGCTTGTGTGCAGAAGGGAAGCCATACTGAACATTCAATGCCACAACCGTAAGGTTTCGGAGAAGCACCTGTGGCAGTTTCAGCAGTTTCTATGTGAATGCTCCCCCTCTCTAGGATTACTTGAAAAAACCAAGTCAATTCGAATTACGTAGCTGTAAGACATTGACATGTGTAGTTTTTACAGATTCAGAATCTTCTGCGTGACTTAAAACGGGCACGGTTCATACACAGGAAACGTCAATCATAAGGGATCACATTTGCAGGCAACACTGGATTAAAAATACATACACACACATGAGGTGCAGGAGCAGCCACAGTGCTAAGCCACTGTGTGCGGCCACCTTGACTGCTTTCGTGCTGACTTTAAGAGTTACCTCTAGTAACTTTAGCATGAAGCCAATTTATATCAAAATTTCAACAAAAGTTTAAAAGTATGGACTAAAAACCATCAACTCACGATTCTGGTTACTTTAAAATTTGTATGCTGTATCGCAAATACATTAGTAACTATTCCTAGATGGGAATAAGCAAATAAACGGAATCATTAAAAAAAGGTAAAAATAAAAACATTTACTAAATGTCCATTTGTACAGATAAAACATTAGCAAACATCTGTTATTGCAGTAAAAGAAATACAAGTGCATTTTTAACCCTTTGGTGTCCAAACACATTATCATGAAGACTTTCATCAATGCACTCTTCAGGTAACAATAGGAAGAAACTATTTTTAACAAGTTTCTACCTGAATAAATTTGGTGCCAAGTTTTCATTTCAAGTTCAACATTACTGAGGATGCTTAGCATTGCAAATAAATCACAATTATGTTTGCATACGTTAAGATACTTAGCATGTTCCAGTATGATTTAACAGAGAAAATTTGGTATTTGGAAGCTGGTTTGTTTTTAAAGCACTAATTTAATATAAAAGCAACAGCTACAGAAAGTGAAATCGACTTATTTAAGTTATTAATAAAGTAATTTAAGATATGCCTGTCACCTCTGGGGGTCCTGTCATACACTAACTGCTTCTGCCTGTAGGCAGACCCACACAGTTGCCTCCATCCTGCAGTTCCTGGATGGAGGAAAAGGCAGCAGGAAGAGCAGAGACTCTGTGGTAGGGACAATTGGAGAAGGGGCAGCTGGGAGGGTAGAGAGAACTCAGAGTGCTAGAGCATCAGACAATTCAGTCAAAATGCTGAGACATCCAATAGGATCGCTGTTCTAAAGGACAGAATCATCAAGATAAATTAACCTTTAGCATCAGAAGTGAATGGCTAGCACAGTAAATCTTGGTTTTGTCCTGAAAAAGTTTAAGTGAGCTTCTGACATAACACATTAAATAAATGTGTTCATGACATGTGACAGTCCTGCCTCTCAGGTGAAGCAAATACACTTGCTTTGTAAGTATAAAAGCCTAACAGCTTCACAGTAGCCTGCAACTGTGGTCTACTGCCACTTCTGTCAGTCAGCGACAACTGAGCTCATCTGCACAGCAGGTGAAGGAACCTCCTCACAATGAACTACAGACCCTGGTATCCCTGCCCATTGCTGCTTCTTCAGCTGTCTAATCAACAGTGGGCAAAGGCCACTCGCTCTTGGGTTAACAATATATATTTCAAAGGTTGCCCACTACATCTACCATAAAACACACAACTTCTAATGAAGTCATGTTCTAAAGAGGGGAAGATTGGTATCGGCTCTGCCTTCCACATCATGAGACTGAATCAGACAAAAAAGCATGTGTGCAGACCTTGACTCTACCCAGAGGAAAAAAAATACTATTTTATTATCAGGTGAACTTAGGAGAATTCTTTTCCTCAAGAAAGTAAAGTTATCTAAAATGCTAAAAGACTTTAATCATGAATAGCAAATTTTTGTCTTTTTGCAAAGTCCCACTAAGAGTCAACCTTCTATTGTTCCTCTCTTAGCAGAGGAAACCAGCGGCTCCCCTGTGTGGGTGCATGCCCTTCTCCTCAGACTCTCAGAGCAGAGTCAGCAGGCAGCACAGGTAAAGAAGTCAGGAACCACCACAATTCACCATGCTGAAACAGCTGAGTTCCTTTGAGTACACAGACATCATGTGTGCCCACATTACTGAGATCTGACCCTGTGTACCTGGACTTCGGGTGACAGTGACAAGCACTGACACAACCACCACAGAAGCCTGAGGGAGAGCTCATGTGGAAAGATAACTTGGCACCAAAACTCAAGACTTAAATTAAGAGAAGAAAACAAAAGTCTGTCAACATACTCACGTGTGGTGCTAGAAAATTTAATACGATGCACAGCTGCTGAAATGTGTTATCTTACAGTTGCAGCCTACATTAACAAGTCAGTCACATAACAAACCATTCTAGCCACAGACAGTTACCCTCATCTACCTGATGACCAAAAAAAGCACAACTTTAGTCTTTGGCCACTTTAATGTAGCAGATATATAAAAAGCAGAGTAGGAATTAAAAGCAAAGTCATTAATTTAAAAATAGCAGTATGAGGCAGCTTTTAACCTATTCACAGAAGGAAAGTTTTTAATTTCCTAAATATTATAGATTATAAAATGAATTAACAATTATGACCCATTCTGAAATGGAAAATATATTAACTGATTTTAAATATGTAAACTAATGTAAACCTTTGGTCTTTGGGGAAAAAAAGACCTATCATGTGCTGAGACTCTATCCGGCCATGTAAGTAGCATTACAGGGACCGAAGACCTAGGCACTGCTATCTGGGAGGAGTCAAACTGCCTATGAAGACAGACTAAACAGGGTAAATTATAAAACTGTGCAGAATATACACCAAGAAGCAGTTTTCAATTTAGCTTACTGGGAAATGCAACATTTTCTCTAGATTATAAACTGAATAACCACACACACAAACAATAACAATAAATAATGACTACTTGTATTCTACATCCAGGCCAAAGACGTCTACTTTTAAGAATTGCTTTTGCCTAGGTAGTTCAAACTCAATTTCCTTCCCCCAAAAAATTTGAGAGCTCAGTCCAGGACAGTCACCATAATGCAGGGTCTCGAGGGGGTGGCTCCTGTACTGAGATGGGGGACAGACTGGCACTCGAGGCCATGCTCAGCCATACCTGGTAGAAAAGAGACATTTGAGGGTCCTGTAACCAAGGACAGAATTGTAAATAAGATACTCATTTAAGATACCTACTTAAAAGAAAAAAAAAAGGACATAGTGACAGATATTTAATGGCTCAAAGGATTAAGCTACCCATTAAAATTAAAACATCTTTGTAATTAAATGTTCAGGACCAATTAAAATATAATTTAGGAAAAAGTAAACTATTTAAAAAAAGAAAACCCAACTGTAATTGTCCATTATTTCCATAATTTAATCAATTGTTATATGACTGTATTTATAATTAAAGCTTGTCATTAAAGGTTTAACTCTTTAAATATAAATACAGAGAATAAAACTGATTCTACAACTTTAAAGCAATTGAGACTCAAATTATATAATACATATTCACATCATGAGGTTGATTTTTGTTACCTTGCATCCCAGCTAACTGTAAGTTACAAGGGTCTCAGATGTTAACAAGTATGCCTCAAAGGTCCGCTCCTGTCTCAGCCTCCTGATGGACGGATTACTGCCATGTGCCAGCATGCTTGGGCAACACAGGCCATAGTTACAACATTAAACGCCCAAGCCCGAGCTAATGGCAAACCTTGGCAATAAAGAAGGAAACAGAAGCTAAGACAGTGACTAAGCTGAGCTCTGGATAGACACATGATCTAACATACATGGTTTTGCTACTCAGGACCTATGTTTAGAATTTACCGCAATATGAAGTCAGAATAATAAAATGGAAACCAAAGGGTTAAACTAAGTTTTGTGGGTCTTATTTCATCCAAAGTCTTAATTTTCACATTTTCTGTTAGAATAAAGTGGTTTCTAATTAAGTATTTTTTTTATGAATTACTCATTAAGTTACAGTAAAGATTTAAAAGCTGGTATTATCAGTTATTTTGGTTATTATAGCTTTCTACAGCTTACACTCAACATTTTAGGGGTGAAACCTGCATCCATTTGTTAATGCTGTGAACTGCAGAAGAAAATTTTTACAATGTAAAACAAGTTAAACAAATGAATATACTACCTGATAAACGTAAAGTGCTATGGCTAGCTAACGATCTGCACAGGACCACACTTCTGAACTAACACGGGCACACATTAGCACTGTTCTAAGAGAAGGATTTCAGCTCATGGAAAGTCACTAAAGGACATCTAAACTCAGCCCTCGGCATCAAAGGCTCCAAGTCTCTATGTGTGCAGCTCCAGGTGACTAGAAGCTGTCAATCATTAGGTTTTAATGGAGACTTATATGAAGCCTCTCATTGTCAAGGAAAACCAGACTTAGAAATGGTCAAGGCTGTATGTAAGCCGGCGGGACCTGCAAAAACACTCAGTTGCCTCTAATCCAACCCGTCCCCACGTCTGAAATTAGAGCCCGGCAAACCAAGTGTGAAGACTTGCCACAGTGACATGACTACTTAGTGGCACAGTCAGTGACATCTAATGGACAGACTGTTCTTCTCACTCCACTGTGATGTCTCACTCTGAGCTATGGGGGAATGGAGCCTGTGTCTGCTAGTGGTCACTCTAACACAACGTCCTCACCAACATCTGACCAAACAGGCCCAACTCCACTGCTCATCTTAGAAATAAAGACTCAATACTTTCCCTGCTCTCAATTCTCCTTCTGGATACAACATCTTGACAACATTTCTAAGTGGGGGGATAATTGAAGACACTTACTCGGTGTGAGCCCCATTCCCTACCAGGGCACTGATGCACTCCAGGCTCCCTGAGCGGGCTGCCTTGTGAATGGGAGTTTCCCCCTCACAGTCCTGAAAAACAGAATGCATATGTTTAGGCTACCACACGTTCCCAGTAAGAAGCAAGGAATCCACACAGCCTTGCTCTATCCTTGAAATAACGCAGTGTGAGCAAAATCTCCAGTGGGCTAGAACATAGTACACCAGCAACAAAGGAAGCTGGAAGCCAGGCAGCAGGGCATACTGCCCACAACACTTGCCTACAAGATACTGATGAAGGAAGACCTGGGAAATGTCCAGTAGTGACGGTGTGTGAGTGCCAGTAATGCTGATTTACTAATCATTTTATCCTGAAGCTTGGCACACATGTGTTGTATAGAAACTCAAAATAACTAGCTTATGACTAGTAAAAACAATTGACATTAAAACAGTCAGGATAAGAGAGAGGGCACAAGCAACTTAAGGTCAACTTCGCATCTATCCTTCTATAGCGTCTATGGTGTTGATGCCAGAAAACCTGAGCAAGTCTCCAGCTCTCTGTGTTCAAGTGGAACCATGTTAGAAAAGATGAGCCAGCCAGGACGGAGTAAAGAGAAGGAAAAGCCTCAGTGAGGCAGGGCAGTCTTCGCAGCACAGGCAGACCTCCAGCAGGAAGTGAGCACTCGGAGAAGCCACTGCGGAGTGCAATAGTCATTTAAAAACAGAAGATGAACTTATTTATACTGTTTTAATGAGAAAATCATTCTAGTGTGATGCTTCTGGGTTGTAAGAACCAAAGCAGTAAGTGCAATCAGAAGATGGAATCGAGCAAGAGAAGGCAGAGACTCACATCCAACCACTGTCTGTCTAGGAAACCTGAGGGGACAGTGCTGCTTGTACTTGAATGGACCTCCCCAACTCCCCCCCACCCCCACCCCCCCCCCCCGCCCCTTTCAAGGTTCCTGGGAACAGCAGTTGGCCGTGATTTAAAAACAAAACAAAACAAAAACAAAAACAGACAAACAAACAAACAAACAAAAAAACCAGTCAGGGAAGGGTGGGGCAAGTGCACAGTGGTGTCCCTGGGAAAGTCATTCATAAATTTAGCAAATGCCCAAGGTCCTTCCCAGTGCACATCATTACACAAGAAAACAGAACCAGGGTGGACTGCTGACAGCTCAGGACAGGGAAAGGTGTCCACTTATTTAAACAAAGGTTCCAAATGGCTCCAAATGGACTTAGAAATGATACAAGGGCATAGTCAGGAAAAAAGCTGCTTAAGAAAGAAGGGAAGGAAGGAAAAAAGGAAGCAAGCAAGCAGAAAGCCACGTGACTGTCCGGGAGCTACCTAGTGACTCAGATATTAAAAACAAAAACAAAACCAAGCTGCCTTCATTTCTCCCCGTTACAGGAGATGGGGGATCTCTACTGTCTATCTCTCCATGTCTTGTAACTTGCTACATAGACCAGGGAAGCCTTGAACTCACACAGATCCATCCACCAGCCTCCACCTAACACTGGGATTAAAGGTGTGTGCCACCACATCTGACCAAACTACCTTTTAAAAGAAAAGTGGAAGAAATAAAAACTACACAAATCGGCTGGGAAGATCTTTCTATACAGAAAGTACCTAGTCAACTGAAGAGCCCCAGCTTCAGTGAGAAACAATCTAAAAGAGTGAGGTCGAGGGCTGAAGAGGTGGCTCAGTGGTTAAGAGCATGGATTGCTTTTCCAAAGGTCCTGAGTTCAATTCCCAGCAACCACATGATGGCTCACAACCATCTGTAAAGGTATCTGATGCCCTCTTCTGGTGTGTCTGGAAACAGCTACAGTGTACTCAAAAATTAAAAAAAAAAAAAAAAAAAGTGAGGTCGAGCGTAATTGTGGAAAACACCCAACATTGGCCCCCACATACATGCACCCACCTGCAAATACCCATGTTAGCATATTCAAATACCAGACACACACACACTCTGCAGAAAGCTAACAACAGATTTAAATGAGATTTTACAAAATAGTTCAAAAGAAAAAAAAATCTTAGTTAATTTTGGAACACAAGAAACAATTTCTCAAAAAGATGGAAGATAGTAACAGTGGTTAGACAAGAGGCAGGACTAACTAGCCCTTGCTTTGTGATCTATACACCTCAAGAAAGTATATGCAGAAGCAGGTGGTTTTTTTTTTTGGTTTTTCGAGACAGGGTTTCTCTGTGTAGCCCTGGCTGTCCTGGAACTCACTCTATAGACCAGGCTGGCCTCAAACTCAGAAATCCGCCTGCCTCTGCCTCCCAAGCGCTGGGATCAAAGGTGTGCGCCACCACCGCCCAGCTCAGAAGCAGTTTTCAATCAAGAGAACACAGAAACTCCCTGAATGGTATTCCAGTTTCCATTACATTTCTAACATCCAGTGGTGTGCAGTAAGAGTCTAGAACCACCATATACTCTGGGAGGCAGGAAAGAAAATGGGAAGAGGCACCAGAAATCCCAGAGTACACATAGTATCTTAGTTTATAAAACAAACAAATGAACAGATTCCCAATCTGTAGAGACAAAAAGGCAAAACTAAAAAGACCAAAACCTACAAGATTTCACATTTTCCAGCAGACAGCACCTAACTAGACAGTCTGTTGCAATGACTTATGACGCCTTATACAAACAACCAGAGCCTGCCACCTCACCCCCACTGGCCAGCTGTAGGGAGGACAACTGATACTTTAAAATTTACAATCCCAAAACATGAGCTAATCTCTTGACCAACCAGTGCCCCACTGCAATGGCTCAGGAGGCAAGGCCAGATAACTTCTCTTCACTACTACAGAAGATCCCACCCCATCAGGGTTGAGATTGGAGAATCTAGCACCCTGCCTGGTGCTGGGGCTGAACGTAGGCCCTCACACATGCTCTACCCATGCTTTATCTGCCACTCACACTCGCTGTACACGCTCTACCTGCCACCCACGCTGTACACGCTCTACGCTCCCAGCCCACCTATCCTTAGCTTCTATTTCTTTTTTTAAATGTCTGGTAAATCCCTGTGCCTTGGGCTGTTCCTGTCCAATAAAACCTAGTTACAACCAATCAGAGATGATCTGCAAGTCTTCAGCAAGGCTGTCAGTAATGGCACTAAAACTACAGCAGCATGAAGACTAGCTCCACTTCCCTGTTGAAAACTTGCAGCACTGAGTCCCCTCCCAACAGCAGTTTCTGTCGTCTCAACTCACCTGACAGATGGTCAAGAAAGTAGACACAAACTTCACCATCAAACTGTTGGCAGCTGATGTGCCAAGGGCTAACAGAAGACATGTGAGTGGACACAAAGTGAGAAACAAGCTGTCTAACCCACAACAGACCAATTGTGCAAGTCACTGCCAAGTCTGCAGTGACCTCCAAAGCCAGAAAATGGGGACCCAAGACGTTCTAGGTCCAAGTAAGAACCTGAAATTGAAAACTTACAAGCAAGGCTAGGAAGACTTGCTCTGGGAAACAGATCATGGGATGCTATCTGAAGGCATCTCAAGAGTAGGGGGGACACAGGGACACACCTGCAAGTCTGTACTCTGGACATCTGTTAAAAACAATGAACTACCATAAGATGCTAGCTGAAAGGAACATCTACCTTTGAAAAAAGCCTCAAAAAAATAAAAAAGTACCAATTTCTTTATACCTTTCTAAATTACATTTTGTTAACTACTTAATTAAGTTAACATATAACCCAAACTCCACATTAACAGCAAATACGAGTTATTCTCATTCACAGATTATCCATGTCTCATTGGGAGAGCTGGAAATACAGTCTAATAAATAACCTGTCCAAAGCTAGACTGCCGAGTGAGGAGCAGAGGACCCAGACTCAAACCCACGGCACTGTTCTGCTGAGACCAGGAGGCACTAGTGTAGATGTCAGGCCGGTGGACAGACATGCCCTGCCCTGCAAGGGGAGGGTGCAAAAGCAGAGATTCATGTCAAGGAAGGAAGGGGAGTATGCAAGGATCTAAAGCTATCCCTACTCAAGTCTCAGGGACAAAGACGTGCCCCACTGTAAGTCTCAAGGAGAAGGAAACTGCATGATACACCCTGTGTCCCTTTCTTACTGTCTTTGTTTTAACCACGGACAAAGGACCACACCTGCTAAAGCCAAGGAGGAGGGAGGAAATGGAGATCCTTTGCACACAAGATGATGATGACAATTAGAAAATACTTAAGGGGCTGGAAAGATGGCTCATCGGTTAAGGGCACGAACCCTTCACCCTGAGGGCAAAAATTCCACTTCCAGCGCCGGTATCAGGGGGCGTACAACCACCATCTCCAGGAGAAACTAATACCTCTGGTTTCAGAAGGCATGTACACATAGACAAACATTAATTTTTGTTTTGTTTTGTTTTTAAGAAAGAAAAGTACATTTAAAAAGTACAGGACTAGAAAAGAAAAAAGGTACACATCATAGCCACTAGTGCTGCCAGCGGGCAGGCAATCCACCCTTTGAGCTGGGCAGGAAGTGTGGTCTGTTCCATTTCAGACCATATACTGGACGCTTCTCTACTATAGACTAATAACAAACATAGATTTGGAGTACACTTGGGTAAGAGAGTCTAAAAACACACCATAAAAAATGTCTGGCTCACATAACCTCTAGTCTGTATACTTATATACAAATTTCTCAAGTCACTCTGTCTTCCTAAGGAAATAACACTTAAAATGACATTTCTACACCTAGTCACCACACCCAACTTGTCTGTGAAGGGTAAACCCAGCCCGAAGCTGATACAAACCATCCTTTTGCAGGTCTGGATGTGTTTCTACAGTATCTGTGACGTTAAGGCAGCAGTGAGCTTGGAGCCAGGAAATCTGGGCTGTGGGCCAACAGCCTTCTATTATCAGCTGTGACCTTGGGCAAATCATCAAATCAGATCTGAGTGAGCCACATAACAGGTAAAAGCACACTATAAACTGAATGCATGCCTCCAGAGGAAAGGGCTTATTAGTCACAAGTAACTGAAGGAACAGATTCCAGTTCACCTCAGGTAAAGACATTCAACTCTAATTAAGGGCCCAATTTAAAGCAGTATCATGTGAATAACTGTGACTGGAAAAACAAACAAAGGCCTTCTTACCGGTTTGTTAATGTTGGCCCCAGCTTGAATCAGCCAGACCAGACACTGAGGATGTCCTCCAAAAGCAGCAATGTGGGCCGGGGTCTGGGCATAGCGGGTGGTTGAGACGTTCAGCGAGGCTCCTGCTCTTACCAACTGGATTAAGCACTCCAGCTTCAAACACAGTGGGAGGACAGACAGGACACGTCAGTATACCAACTGACCGTACACAACCTAAAGTCTCGAACAGTCACCAGTGCTATTTTTGTTACCATTACTTTCTTCTGACAATAAGTTAATTTTTCTCAAATCACTAAGCAAAACTTTAAAAATACTTAGGCTGAGTGGAGTGTGCTTAAAACACACACACACACACACACACACACACACACACCCCTTCTAGCAAGGCTTTCACATTCACGGAAAGTGATTGGCAGGCTGTAAACATTGTACAGTGCACAGCCCCACCACACTGAACAGCCCAAAGCTCATTCTCTATCATGTTCTCAGCCTTTAAAAACTGAACAGAAAGAAAGTATGCAAAGTAAACAAATACCTATAATAAAAGAGTCACACAGCTGAGCTCACCCAGTAGGTGACTAACACAAAGACTGGCAAGCACAGACAAGATACAGCCAGGTCCTGGTGTGCTGGTGGCTGGTTATGAGTCCACCACATTCAACGCGTGCCTACACTGTGGCCAGGAATTTTTTTGGTACTTACTTGTTCTCCAATTTTGGACTGTTTCTCAACTGACCACAAGGCAGTGAAGAAGCTGTGCTTGGTTGCAAGCAATTCCTGAGAACAAACAGCACCCGAACCTCCTATCTGTCTCTCCAAGCAATATACACCTTACAAAGGACAGGCCACTTCAATAAACACTTCTGTGAGTTTGTACTGATTGGCAGGCTACAAAACTTGCACAGTCGGCAGTGAACAGATTTTAAAAGTGTTAGAAAAGTAACAGCTGGTGAGATTTCCCAAGGGAAAAAATACAAGTACAAAGTGGCAGTACGATGAACAGGTGTTAAGTGAAAAGCAGTTAGTTAACCTTTAACTTGGAAAGTTCCCAGGATTGAACCTGTTAGCTATGCCATGTTCAATCTAAGAAACTGGATTTGGAATTGTGGAGGGTACTTTTAATGGGGCATCTTGTAAAATTAGCCTTCACAACGGCCAGTCTTCCGGAAATAAGTCTCATAAATAAATGACTGGGTAACCTGAGCACCACTGGTAGGTACATCCTAAGGAAAACATGCTGCAAACCTACAGGAGGGGAGAGCAGTAACACATGGCCCGGCTGGGGAGAGGTTCGGCCTTTTTGGCTCTAAGAGCGTTCCCTAATAGTTGGAACGGGTTTCCAAGATGGTTCCATCTTAAGACCATCCAGGTTTTTGATAGGAAAGCTCAAAACCACAACGTCCTCGCCTCAGCTACAATACTGGTCTCCAAAGTCAAGTCTACAACTCGATCTCCGTAGAAGTGAAAAGCTCCTTTAGCTTTAGATCAAATTCTGGTAAACAGTACATCGTGATGTTTGCCGCTTTATGGCGCAGAAGTACTTCTGTCTGCAGATAACTATGGCGACCACGAGAAGGTGGATTCCCAGTGACTCCCTGCACCCAACTCCATGTTACCTTTTTTTCTTTTCTCTTTCTTTCTTTCTTTTTTCTTTTTTGGTTTTTCGAGATAGGGTTTCTCTGTGTAGCCCTGGCTGTCCTGGAACTCACTCTGCAGACCAGGCTGGCCTCAAACTCAGAAATCCACCTGCGTTTGCCTCCCAAGCGCTGGGATTAAAGGCGTGAGCCACCACTGCCCGGCGCATGCTACCTTTCAGCACGAGGATGATAGGGCCAATTAGCGCAGCTTACACAGGACGGCCCCGGTTGAGAGACGGGGCTGGTAGGCCTGGCCGTGACCTCGCCACCGGCCACGAAAGGTGCAGACTTGACACCCCCGCCTGCGAGGGCAGCGCCCATCCCTTCGTGTCTTATGGGTGCCTTGCACCCAGTTTCCATTAGACAGGAACGCGAGGCTCCCGGTTCCCTCCTCGCCACAAGCAGTAACCTTCTACACGATTCCCCAAAGCCCGGGCGGCCTCCGCGCAAACCGCCTAACTGCAGTCTGCCCGCCCCGCTCGGAACAGCCACAAGTGTGCACATGCGCCCTGGAGCCTTCGGGGAGCTGGCGAGACAGACCCCATTTCCGCCCCGCCTCCCAGCACTCCCTGCGCCCCCCGAGGTCCTGAGTCGCCCGCCGCCGCACATGCGCCCTTGAACCCCTCGAGGCGCCCGCGGCGCCGGAGCGGCTTCCGCGCCCCCACCCCCTGGGTCGCAGACCGCGCGTTGCCGCACATGCGCCCTAGAACCCTCGGGGGGGGGGTGCGCTGCTGCAGCTGACCGCGCTGTTGCCGCGCTCTCCAGGCACGGTGGGGTGCGCTCTGACCCTAACAGAACAGCACGCGGAAAATGGCGCCTTAAAGTGCCCGCGCCCACCTTGCCGAAGTGCGCGGCCCAGTGCACGGGCGTCCAGCCGTAGAAGGAGTCCTCAGCCGCCAGGTGAGCGCGCGGCGTGTGCGGCAGCAGCGAACAGAGCGCGATCAGGTCCCCGTCGCGGCAGGCGCGGTGCAGCGGGAAGCGGAGCGACAGCAGTTCCTCGCTGGAGAAGCCTGCCTCCACACCCGCGCCCGCCGACATGATGGGTCGCTGGGAAGCACGCGATTGATCGGCAAGAGGGATGTGCCGGCGAAGGCCTGCGAGTCTGCCGCCACTCGAACACAAAGGACAGGCGAGCTGCTGCCGCGTCCCACCCGCATCCGAGCGCGGCGAGCACTGAGGGCGGGACCTGGACGCCGGGGCGGAGCCTGCACCTCGACAGGGTGGGGCCTCACAGGCCGCTCTCTCCGGCGGCTGGTGCTCAGGCTGACGCCCGGGATGGGGCGTGGCCTGCTCGTGAACAAGGTGGCCCTGATAGGGCAATGCTTAAAGAGCAGGCGTAAGGGGGCGGGGACTGGGCTTCGGGGCGGGGCCTGCGCCTGGACAAGGTGGGGCCTGACCGCTGCCTCCCGCAGGTGGTGCTGAGGCTGGCGCCTGGGATGGGGCGTGGCCTTGGCTCCGGGGCGGGGCCTTCTCAGGGACTGAACAGGAACGCGGCCTTAGGCGGCTGGTGTTGAAGTTAAGGATGGGAGATGATCACGACTTGAGGAAACCGTTACTGATGCCAACGATGGTGGCGTAGGGGTTGAGAGTGGGCCTGCACGTTAGCGTGGCCCGGGTCAGAGGGGAGAGACTTGCTGTGATTGACGCCTGAGATCTCGTCTGGAGCCTGCTGGCTAGGACGTTGGAAGTAAACCTATCTGAAAATCTTGCCTGGGGCAAGGCCAAGGCTCAGGCCCCGCCTTTCTGTGATTGGCAGATGAAAGTCACGCCCTAACTAAAAGGAGTGGAGTCTGGGATTTAGAGCGGGGCGGGTGGGCGTGACCTCGCGCTGGTGGGTGTGGCCTGGAGCGATTGGAGCTGGACTGGTTCCTGCTGAGGAGGATGCCTGAGGCGCAACTTCTAAATAAAGCTCTTGCCCTGCCAGACGCACTCGCGAGTGGGGACTCAGGAGTCTGGCAGCCGGCCCTGGCCTGCTTCTGCGGTTGCCTGAGTTCCTCCAATTAGTGTTTATTGGGCGCCTGCGGAGCAGAGCTCCTCATTAAAAACTCGAAAACAAGGGTACAGCTATGTCTTAATTGGAATGGATGCCCGGAGACCGAGCCAGAGAGGATCGTGAGGCCCTGGCGTCCGTAACAGTAAAACACGAGTCACGTGAGCAGGCTGGGCACTTTGTGAAGGAGATTTTATTATCGAGAAAAACTGACTACCAAATTCTCTTTCCAATGGTACAATGCTAATGGTTGTAAAAATAGAGTTTCTTAAAATTTGAAATCATACTGAGGCATTAAGGAGTGGACACTATTCCTGGGAACCTACTGAAAGTCTTTGCCGTATGTAATTGTTCCGTGTGTATGTTTATCCTTGAGGAGGCGACATAATTGACATTAAAATTACTGTATTGTGAAAATTGGGACCTGGAACTCATTATCCTCCTGCCTCAGCCTCCGAACTGCTGGGATTATAAATATGCCCAGCCAGGCCACATACCTTACGTTGCAACATTAAGTAGTATAAAGCAGGTAATTAGAAACAAGACAATTGATAAAGGGAAATTGTTAGCTGGGGTGAACACACTACACAACCATCCATTCAAACAACAAACACTCCTTGTGAAGGTGATATTGAGAAATGTTCCAGTCTACATAGAAAAGGGAGATGTTTTAATTCACTGAGCAGTGACTAATGCGTGGGAAATATGAGATGGAATCTGTCTCAAGTTCATAATCGGTGAGGCAAGAGCATATTTTAATAGTTCTGGTATTACTTAGATGCTCACACCAAATGGTAGCCTCGTGTGTTTCAAGGGTTGTTCACTGAGAAGTTGGTTTTGTTTTACATGCCATTGACCTGAATCTGAGCACATCCCCTTAAGCTCCAGCTTTGGAAAGAGGAGTCTCAGTTTGCAGAATGACAAGTGTACCTTGTCAGCTTTTCCAACAAGGGAGAGGCACTTTCCCCTGTCTTCTGGGGACTGTGAGCCTAAGGCCAATTCTTAAGGGAACTCCCTTGGGTGTAGAATCAGATCTGGACCATGTGCCCAACCCATGTTAGTTTGCTTTAAGAATGTTCTCTGTATTTACTTTAGTGTTTGTATGCAGCATGGCTCGTGGATGTCTGAGGATAGGTTTGGGGAACCTTTTTCTCCTACTGCTTGGGTTTGTGGGATTGAGTTCAGCTCATCAGCCTTAGCAGCAAGCTCCTTTACCTGCTGAGCCATCCATCTCACTGGCCCATGGTTTGCTTTTTTCGCCATGGATTTTATTTTGTATACACTATTGAGGTCTAGTAAAATAAAATGTAGCGTTAGGCTTCTTAGAACGCATCTTTCCTCAAGACCACTTTTTTAGTTTGTACAATTACTTACACAGTATGCATATTTCTATAGCTGTGCATAAATAGACTGCTTTGTGTCCTAATGAATGGGTCTCCAGTGACTGCTCATGGTATTTGTAGACTGGGTGTATCAAGTGTCAGTGTTCCAATTGGTAGATAACCCACGTTTTGCTTAGTTACTATTAGTTTTGTTTTGTTTTCTTGAGGGTCTGTGTAGTTCAGGCTGGCCTGGAACTCACATCCTCCTCCTCAGCTTTCCATCTGCTGGGATTGTGGGTATGTACCACCATGCCACATCTTGTTCAGTTATTGTAAAAGAAAATACAACCTGCCTTTAAAACTGGAGTTGTGTTTTTCCGACCAAAGATGGTATCATGAAAGTAGTCATTAGTGGGGCTGAGAGGCCAAATCTTTTAAGTTCAGACTCCAGTTTAGAGAACCTGCCCTAAGTTTGAACTCAGATAAACTAACAGACTGGTACCTAGCACTAGTTTCCAAGTTGCCCCCCCTAACAAAACCTGAGCTCCAGTCTCCAGGTTACACCCTCAACAAGACCAGTGTCTCCAGGTATTTCCCCAACAAACCTGCACCCCCAGGTTACGACCACCAATGAAGAGGGGAGTAGAAATTAAGTTTACGATATGACCCCCAGCACCAGCCAATTATGTTAAAGGCCACAGTAGCTTTCCAGTTAGATGCTTGCACATGCTCTCCCTGCTTACTGCTTACTATAAAGCCTTGCCCCATAGACATCTGAGGCTTCCCCTCCCCGCAAATCATCCTCCGTGACAGTGGTGTGATGGGGGGCGGGAGGCGGAGCTAGCTCGAATAGAATGAAGACCCTGCTGTGAGTTGCATCAGATCGGCTCCTGCCTGTTTTTGGGGGATCACTAACATTTCCCTGGCACAACAGGGCAAGGGTCAGTCATGTAGAGTGCCAGGTGACAGGTGCTGTGGCCATCTTTTAGTGGCTGCTACTCACCAGACCTGAGTCTCAAAGGAGGGAGGGAGGGGAGGAGGGAGGGAGGGAGGCAGAAGAAGAACCAGATTATATTCTAGACTAAGTGGACCAAGGTAGAACTTGTAAGGTGTTTTATTGTGCTGGTTAAGAGAGATAGGGGACATGATATGGGGGCTACCCCATGAGGCCTGGGGCTTGGCTCTGAGGGTGGGGAGCTATTGTCAACCATGAAAGACAGTAGGCTAACCAGAGAGGACAAGGGAGGGGTGTGGAGTCATCCTTGGCACCTCAGCAGCAACCTGCCTGTCACTACCTATGCCTCAGCCTCCAGAAGAGGCTTTCACGTGACTAAGGCTTACCTGGGATTTGCTATGTTGCTGATGATGGCCTTGAACTCCTGACCCTCACTGGACTTACCAAGTCCTGGGATGATGGTTTTCTGTGATACTTCAGATGAAACCCTAGGATTCTTGTATTCTAAGCAAATATTCTACCAACTGAATCACATCCCCAGCCCAGTCTTCACAGACCCTTACTCATTAGGCGCCACCCTGTGCCTCTGAAAATGGAGGTAGACTTTGGTCTTCCTGGCTGCCCATGTCTGTTTTGGAGCTGTTAGCCCTTTGAGCCCCCTCACTCCATTACCCTGTCCCTGATTCCCGACAGCTCCCCACCCCCGTCTCATGCTTAATCCTTACTCAACATTTGCCAAGTGACACAAAATTGAAAACCGAGATTCAAACCAGTTGGTAGCCCGCTTTCAGAGAGAGGGTGGCCAAAGATCTTAATTGAAGAGAACATCACTATTCTAGAGCTGCTGGACATGGTGGTGCGTACGCCTTTACTCACTTGGAAGGCAGAGGCAGGAGGATCTATGTGAGTTGAGGCCAGCCTGGTTTACATAGCAAATTACAGGTCTAAGTGGAAAGACCCTATCTCAAACAAGCAAACAAAAGTTACAGAATTTACCTATCAGTGTCTTACAAGTGCCTTTTTTGTTTTTTTTTTTAAGTGCTGAGCACAAATATTAAAAGGGAGAGAGAGATGTTTTACTCAGACACCATTTGTTGTCACATGGATGGGAACAGAAGTAATTGTTGGGGACAGAAAGTGAAAGGTACTATATTACGTTAGTTTTGTGGTATCATATTGAAATACCTGAGGCATGAACAACAGGAAAGCTTACTCTAGCTCATGGGTTTGGAGATTCCAGTCCCTGATCTGGTGGCCCTGTAGATCTAGGTCCCAAGCAGCAATCATGGCAGGCACGTGTGGCGGAGCATGGCATTCTGAGAGGCAGGCCCCATCGTTACCTTGGCAGGAGAACCCCACCCCAACCCCATTACCTAGAGTCCTTTCTGCTAGGCCCCTTGGCCCTGCAGCAGTTCTACTTCAGGGCACTGCAAACTATAGCAGGCACAGAGGTAGGGGGTGGGGTGGGAGGGGTGGCCGGGATAGCTGTAGGCGCATCAGGTGCCTTACCTAGGAAAAGAGTACTGTACCCTGAGAAGCGGCAGTGGGATAAGATGCCGGTCAGGTGGACTTCTGTATCACAGCCGTGTAGACATTTAAAATGTCTTCAACTGGTCTGTTCATGTCAGCACTGCTACTATTCAGGAGTGCTTCAGCACCAGGGCAGGGTGCTGGGGTTTCTGCCCCCTGAAGGGCAGACTAGGAAGTCTTCTCATTACCCAGGCAGTACCAGCCCAGGCAGAGGCTGTTGCCTGGCTGCCAGCTGACCAACCCTTGTACCTGATATTACTGAAGTGATTTGTCACTTTCTGACCCTAACTGAAAGTACTATTACATTTACTACAAAAGAACAAGAGAAGCTGGTGTGATTTTAGTACCTGGGACAGGACTTCAGGGCTAGCCTCTGCTACACGAGATCCCACATTTAAAAGGAGAAGTATGTACAAACAGCATTTAACTTACTAGGACTCTTCATTACAAAGGAGAAGATCATCTTAGCCACACAGAGTGTAAACACCAAGCCGGGGAATGCTAATGTCACAATATGTTCTCTACAGTGAAGACAGTGTAGAGCCTTCCACTCCCCTTACTGGTTATTTTAAACTTGAAAGCAATCTCATTGGGGCCCTGGGGAGGCTCCTTAAATGAAACAGAGGCTACAGAAAACAACAGCTCTAGAGGTAGTTCCCCTAGGGGCCTTCTACTGGGGAAGTTAATCTCCCTGTCGGCCTTTCCCTCTCTGTTGGGAAGGCTGGGATGGTGTGTGTGAAAAGTGTATGCTGAAGAGAGTTCCCAGCCTCTCTGCTTTAGTTTCCTTACTCATTAAAGTAAGACAGTTATAATTCTGTCCAGCTGCAAGGGTCATTGTCAAGGTCAATTGAGACTGGCTACTGATTGACAGTCACCTGCAACTCATAGACACCTCAGTCACCAGTATTTTCTTCTGAGGTCTTAGTCTTGTTTTTTGTTTGTTTGTTTGTTTGTTTCCTTGAAGGTTAACTATAAAAGTTGAGGTCTCTGGGGCTTTCTGTTTTCAGAATCTGCTCACTTGAGATACATATCGGCCCCTGAATATGTCCGAGGTGATGTGTTTATAAAAAGATAAAGCGATAGGGGGATATGTTCTATGGGTCTGTGGTCCCATGCTGAGGCATCCCTCATGGGGAGGGGAGTTAAGAGGGTAGTAGGGGCAGAGAGAGGGGGGGAGAGAGAGAGAAAGAGAGGG
>NW_021604615.1:6359992-6371071 GCF_004785775.1 Grammomys surdaster
CCAGCCTGGTCTACAGAGTGAGTTCCAGGACAGCCAGGGCTACACAGAGAAACCCTGTCTCGAAAAAACAAACAAAAAAAAAAGAAGACGGATGGTTCAGGCTGTGTATCTTCCATTACTGTAAGTCCTAGTACATTACTAGGAATTATCACTGACTAGGGGTCCACCCTGCCCCATGACCTCCAATTCCACTTGTCTCTCCCCATTTTGAATAACAATAAAAAATAAAGGAATAAAACAGCCTTATCTGATAACTTAATATTTAAATATTCTAATTTTATTTGGTGCTCATTGAGTACAGTTCTCCTTCACACAGGTTGGTGGCTGCTTCCACTCTCTTCTGTCCCCATGTGTGGCAGTGGCTTGCCCCTCTTGCCAGTCCTGGTACTTAGGGCTAGAATAGTTTCCCCAGGAGTTGTCTGGTTCTACTTTTCTGGAGCTTCTGTTGTTTCTTGAGCTTAGTTTCTGTGAGGGGAGAGATTTTCTTGAGTAATGATTATTACACCATTGACTGTCACCACAGCCTGTGTAAGACCCTTGTCATCTCATGTCAGTGGCACTGACTCGTCTCTGTTGTGGTTGGGATTCAGGAGGCATGTGTGATCCACCAATGCCTCCTTCGGGTGACGTCAGGTGCAAACAGGTCATGGGTGGGAATCGTGGAGGCAGGAGCGAGAGGCAGCAGGAGGACTGTGTTCAAAGCCAGTGTTAGCATTCTGTCTAAACTCCACCTCCACAGTTATCTGGCAACAGCCAGGTAGGCCTGCCCACTATAAAAGGGGCTGCTTGCCTCCTCCTCTCTCTCTTGCTGTCTTGCTCTCTTGCCCTCTTGCTCTCTAGTTTCTCTCTGTCCCCTCGCCTCTCCCCCCTTCCCTTCCCCCTCTCTCCACGTGGTCATGGCCGGCCTCTACTTCTCCTCTTTCTCTGCCATCTTCTTCTGTTTCTCTCCCTACCTTTGCCCTCTGCCCTGAATAAACCCCCTTCCTTTTGGAACCGTCTGGTCTGGTGGTGTCTGTTTTAAGCTGAACGCCAAAGTGTAACAGCCAGGAAGCAGAGAGACAGCAATGCTGGTCCTAGCTTACTTTCTCCTTTTTAAAAACCTGTGTATGTAACTTGGGTATTCATTTGTCTCCTTTTAGCATGCGAGTCCCAGGGTTGGAAGTCAGGCTATTGGACTTGGCAGCATGCACCATTACCTGCTGAATTTTATTACCCCTCTCTGTTTGCCTGGTCCAGGACCTGAGCCCATGAGAGGATGCCATAGCTTTTGCTTACCAATAGCTCTTCGAATCTTGTCAATCATTTTCTCCAGAGCTTCAAGGCTTCTTAGCTGAAAAAGTGTTTCTTTCTGCTTGTCTGTGGAAAAGTTAAGGACAATGAACAGACACCACAAATAGTTTAACTGCAAGCTTTTTAAAACCAGGCCCACATGGGTCTCAGGGTGAGCATACAGAGTGAGCATATGTTTCGTGTTCATGTTTGTAGCCTGCTGCCCTGTGGTCACCAGGAGAGCAGTGAGCTTATTCAGAACAAATACACGAAGAAACAAGAAATTTAAATAGTGATAGAGCTGTGTCAAACTTTCATTCATCATAAAACCAATGGTGTTGGAGGGCCAGATGGAATGTTTCAAATTCCTGGAGGCAAGAAAATTCTCATAAACCCAAAGCGAAGGCCATGCCACAGAGGGACAGGCCAGTGTTCTCTGAGGTCATCAGAGACACAGTGTACGAGGAAGCAGCCATGCTAAAGACACTGAGGCAATGGATGGTTAGAATCTTGATGGGCTCCAGAGCCAGAAGCACAGTAGAGAGATGGACATGTTTGCATAAGCTGTGTGTGGATGTGAACTCAGGCTCTCAGGAGGAACCTGTGACTTGCATTGAACCCTCTGCAAGGCCGATTGTTAAGCCTGCAGTGATCGTACAGAGGTGAGAATGTCGCATGTCCAGTTACAGTCGAAGTAGGCAGCCTTTAGCTGCCTTCCACTGTGTCTGACCTGACTTCCTTGGAATGTACACACAGTCCCTTAGCTCCCACCAATCCGAAAGCTAAGGATGTCATCAGCTCGTATCTGAGGGCCATGGCAGAGATTTCCTCCCTGGCTGTAGCTGCCTGCCTTGTTTCCATCAATGTGGTTTTTACAGTATCTTGATTTATCTTTTTTTTTTTTTTTTTTTTTTGGTTTTTCGAGACAGGGTTTCTCTGTGTAGCCCTGGCTGTCCTGGAACTCACTCTATAGACCAGGCTGGCCTTGAACTCAGAAATCCGCCTGCCTCTGCCTCCCAAGTGCTGGGATTAAAGGCGTGTGCGACCACTGTCCGGCAGTATCTTGATTTATAACTTACTTTATTCCATTACTATAAAAACATAGTGAAACTGTGGCCATGTCTGAACCTGGAATTTGGAATAACATGAATCTATCTATGTTCCCCAGGGTTTGGACACTCATATTTGACTCCAGAATAAACTCTCTTATGCCCTATAAACTGAGAAATTTGGAATAACCTGAATCTATGTTCCCGGGCTATGGTTACTCATATTTGCCTCCAGAATAAACTGTCTCTTATGAACTGAGAGCTGGGATTTTGTCATCGTTCCTTTGTTTCTGCTGTTGCTAATGTTTTCGTGGGTCATTTAAGGGCTTTCATGAATGTGAATGTCCCCACAATTATTACCACCATTGACTGACCTTGGAAGAGCTGGGAAATAAACTTATGAGCTCTTTGTGATACTTGTGAAGTTTTTTGTTAGCTTAAAATAACGTCACAATGGATGCTATTTTAAGCACCTTGATCTCCTTTTTTTAACCTGTCTCCCTTTTTTCTGATTTTTTTTTAATTTTCTGATTTCCAGGTTCTTTCCTGATCCTTGTTTCCTAGGCAACGTCTACATGCACCTGACCATACAGCAATCCACTTCAGCACTTGGCAAACAAGCATCTTTGTTTCCGTGGGCCATCTTAGCCTGTGGTGGAGGCCGCAGTGTGTTTCCTGCAGCCTCCCTCCTGCTCTCTCCACAGCTTCCAGTCCCATCTCTGACATGAGCACACCAAGAGCTTCTCATCCCCCTTCCCAGAGAGAGGCACTGCTGTGTCCTGAGCCTTGGAGACACTGTCAGGCGGGGGGCAGGGGGAGGAGCAGGTTACTCCACAGGCCACCTACCTCCTCTCAATTTTTCTTTAGGCCTTCTGTCACAAAGCCAAAAAGCCATAGGTATGTGTCTTCTCTGCCACCCATAACCTCTGCGGCAGCCAGTCACGGGGCTGGATCCCCACTTGCCCTACCTGCAGCCCTGAGCATATAACATCAACATCACTGCTGGACATTGCTGAAGCTGCCCCGGGGAGCATGCCTTCTCCGGCAGGCTAGCACACACTCACCACAGCATGTTGTTGCCACACAACACTCCTGGCTGCATGATGCACATCCAGAAAAGTCCATGTGAAGATTAAGCTGACACTAGGAACGGTGTGGTACAGCAGAGGCTGACGTCAGAGTTCCACATCTTACCTTCTGTCCTCTGCTCTCCCTGTCCTCAGCTCTGGGCAGAGGGCACAGCGTCACTTGCAAAAATGAGAAAACACTAGTGGGGGGTGCCTCTGCTGTGTGCTGGAGACCTACAAGTATAGCATCTTTGCCCCCCTCCCCTGTGTTCATGTGTGGGAAAGGTGCGGGTGCTTCTGCTTAGCGGAGCACACATGTGTTGGATCCAAGGTAGCTCTGGGCAGGGGATGCAGGTTGATACATCTCCCAGACACCGAGGGGCTATGACCATCCAAGCCAAGGTCCAAGCTAGCAGGCCGGCCTGGCTTGCCTGTTCCAGAGACTGAGAGAGCTCAGGCAGCCCGCAGGTGCGGTCGGTCGTACTTACAGCTTTGCTCACTCACGTGGTTAAGTGTCTTTTCCTGGAACTCTCCTTTCCCCAGGAAGGGCTCCAGCAGAGGACCTGTGTGCTGAAGCTGAAGATGGCCTGCTACGTTTTTGCCTTGATACACTGACTCTCATTGGTTCACTGGGGCCTAGACTTGGACTTTGTGGGTAGTCCGTGACATGATCATGGAGAGAAACTGCCTGGCCACAACCCATCTCTCTGTGCCCCAGGGACCCGAAATAGGGACTGACCAGGAAGAGGAGCAAAACCCCTGACAAGATGGCACAGCAAAGCAGTTCTTGTCAGATCTCCAGGTCAAAGAAAGCAACCTATGTAACCCTGTGTCGCATCCCTGGATTAGTACAAAGCATATAAGGTGCTGCTGTTGTCTGAAGCTAGCCATCACTCCTGAAGGGGTGTGTGTGTGTGTGTGTGTGTGTGTGTGTGTGTGTGATATGAATGCAGGTGCCCGTGCCGGCCCGAAGAAGGCATTACTCCAGTTGTGAATTGCTTGACACGGGTGTTGGGAATAGAACTTGAGGCCTCTGCAAGAGCAGCAAATGCTCTCAATGGTTGAGCCATTTCTCCAGTCCTGTATGTGATATGTTTGCGAATTAAACTTCCTCCCAGTTTATTCGTTGTCTATCTGAATCCATCTGAGACAGAGTGTGGGAACAACAGATGGAGGTCTCTGCCTGCCTTCCATCTCCCAGACCCGCCTAGCCTTCAACACTGACAGCATCATTTGGCAGACTCCCCAGCAGGGAGCCTGGCAGGGCTATTCAGGGCTTTGCCAGTATTGCTGCTGCTGGAAGCTGGACCTTCTTTTCTTGAATGCTGGCTAGTTAGTTCAGGTTCTGCTTAGGGCTCTACACCTTGCAGCCCAGGAGCCCTGCTTCCCACTCTTGCCACCTTCTTTTTCTAGAGACCCTATTGTCATATCACCAGGGTCGCACACTAGTCTCCAGTGGTCTCCAAGTCTCTTAACCAGGCCGGCCCTCGGTCTCTCTGTCACAAAGTTACAACTCACGCATTTTTACTCAGTCCCCACAGAGGCTGGTCTTTGCTTGGTGGTTAGGAATTACACAATTTCAGTGAGGAATTCAGCTGTACTAATGTGTGCTGTGTGCCCAGGGGCCAGAATAAGTCTCTGTCAGGTCCCAGCAGCTCAGGAACAACTTGGGGACAGAGGGAATTCATGTGGTGGCCCATAGATCAGTCTTTAGGCCTGGGCAGCAATGCAAGCAACATACTGGACTGGCTTGGGATGTTTGCTAACCTCCAGTGGGCAAGCACGTCGTCCCCCATGAGGTGTAGCCAGCTGTAGGGCCTGGGTGGTACCTCAGAATCACCTCTCACTTCTCGGTTATAGCCTCAGATCGCCTCACCCATGAGGCTATTCTCTGTCTCCTAGTCTGCTTTTGCCTGTCACTGTATATAGGACAGTCCCTTCAGATGGATTTACATGCACTCTCTCTGACTCTAGGCAGCTACCAGAAGGATTCTCACCTATTGCTCTAGAATCACCATCATCCAACGTCATCAAACTGACGAGTGGGACAACCTCAGAGGTGTCGGGATAGTCATTTTAAATAGAACCGAGTACATTTTTTATGCCATGGCTTTGTCATTTTGACTGGCCTCCAGCTTTAGCAGCTGGAGAAGCCCTGCAGGACTGAAATGCAGGTTCCCAGGGTCACGCAGCACTACCATATTAATATATTGTTCCCTGTCTTATACCTGAAGCCACGGTCTGGTTCCACATGGGGTCACTCTGCAGACACTGGGCTTGTACACTTTGTTATATCTACTCTTTGGAGCAATGAGCTGTGTCTCTCGTCCATGTCGATGGTAGGAGACTCATGATGGAAGGAGGCTTTCCTCCATTCCCGCCTGCCCCAAGGGGCACTCCATCTGCAATGCTCTTCCTAGTCTAGTCTGTTCTGTACTGTACTGTACTGTACTGTACTGTACTATTCTACTCTACTCAGACTCAGTTGGAAGTCTGGGAGAGGACTCAGCTTGTGTTCCCTCCTGGTAACTGCCCACCCACAAGAAGAGATTTCTTCTGGGCTACCCTGGTCTGGATTATGCAGAGGCAGGCCTACGACAGGTCTTGGGAACTGTGGATGCTGAGCTCCAATGCAGGACACCTGTGACATCCTAAGGCTTGAGACATAGTAGGAAACCTACCTAACCAGACGAAGCAGCCACAGGCTCAAGCAGGAGAATCTGCCCTGCTTCAAGTAAACCCATCCATCTGCACCTGGCTGGCTGAGGCTCCCCAGTTAGGTTCTGTGGTCTGAATAGGAATGGCCCCCATAGACTCACGTATTTGAATGCTTGGTCCAGAGGGACTGGCACTATTAGGAGGTGTGACCTTGTTGGAAGAAGTGTGTCATTGTGTAGGTGGGCTTTGAGTTCTCCTATGCTCAGGCTCTGCCCAGTGTGGAAGACGGTCTCCTGCTGTCTTCAGATCAAGATGTAGAACTCTTAGCTCCTTCTCCAGCACCATGTCTACCTGCACACTGCCCTGCTTCCCCCCATGATGATAATGGACTGAACCTCTGAACCTGTAAGCCAGCCCCAATTAAATGTTGTCCTTTATAAGTGTTGCCTTGGTCATGGTATATCTTTACAGCAATGAAAACCCTAACTAAGAGAGGGGTTCTGCATCCAGGAAAGGGATTGTGGGGTTATATTTACCATCAAAGGAGAGGGTATGCATGGTCCCAGAAGGTGATTGCTTCTGATATCTCTTAAAAGCAGTGGATTCTTTCCTGTGGACTTCTTTGAGGAAAAACATTGAAAGAAACAGGGAAGTGTTTTCCCATTACATGTTTGTAAACATTTTTAGCCCAAGCCCTACACTAGGCTGAAAGGACAATGTCACAGGGTTTAAGTTCTAGTTGAAATTGTGTACTGGAAAGTTAAATCTTTAATTAGTCGGGTGTCACCCAACTACCTTGAGCCTGGTGGTTTGGAACTAGGTAGCTACAGGGTGAACAAACCTTATGACCTAGTCACGTCTGCACAGAAACCTCCCAGGAAGTATTGAACTCTCCTGCCTCTGAGTGCATTTCCCCAAGATCCTCTCCTTGCCACCGTCTGTCCCAGCCTCCATGCCCTGTGCTGCCCCATCTGCTTGCACAGTCTCTCAGTGTAGAGCTGTGCTTTGCAAAGTATGTGCTTTGCCTCTGCCCCACTCTCCTTGGCTTTAGGCACATTACATGCTGGACCGTGGCCACATGGTACTACAGAAGGGCTTCCCTGAGAAGCCCTAGGTGAGCACAAGCAGATGGTATGTGTTAATGATCTAGCTCATTCTGTGCTCCTGCAGTGACGGAACCCTATTCTTATCCTGGGCCTAAGAACATGTATAAATGTAACTCAGAGATCACCCCAGAGGGAAGCAAGCCTCTTCTGCCTTGGAGGTGACTCCCTCCATCTCAGGAAGGCTGGAACAGTGGCCTAGGACCTTGCCTTCTCTTGTGTGTTCACTTGCTCCTGCCCAGATATGGCTGGATCTGCTGTGTGCTCATGAAATAAGGTCCTGTATTCAACACTACAGGCCTAAAGAGACTTGGCAGTTGAGAGGCGAAAGGGTATACTTGCTTTTTCCCGTCGTCGTTTTTTGTTGTGAAGTTGTTGATGGGCTTTCAAAATACGGTGCTTTCCCTGGCTCTAGAATCTCCCGGACTAGGATTTCATCTTGGAAAAAAAAAAAAAAAACCCACACACACAAGAACATGGTATAGAGCCAATGATACAGAGTTGATGTTCTGTGAAGAATTTCAGGTAGCCTGTCAATACCGTGAACTGAAAACTCAGCTTGTGGACAGTGGCCTTACTCTGGGTAATTAATCTGTGGATGCTGTCCATACTGCTGCCTCCCTAAGTTCAGGAAGATTAAGATCATTGGAGTAGCCTCTGCACTCCCTTGTAATCCAGATGTTGATGGTCCCTTGCTGCTCATATCTTAGAAGGTCTGATTCCTAAGTGGTGTTATTGGGAGGTGATGGAACCTCTATAAGAGATGGGGCCTAGTGAGCGGTCTTTAGACCATTGTGGGTATCTACAAGGGAGATGGTGTGATTCTGGGCCCCTTACTTTCTCTCTTGCTTCTTGGCCGTGACGTAAATGTTTTATACACACTCCCACCATGACATGTGACCAGTTGCTCAAAGCAACATAGCCAACCAAACAAGGACTGGAAACTCCAAAACTGATCCCAGATAAACCTTTGATTTTTCTAAGTGGTTACCCCTGGCATTTTGCCACAGTGAAGAAAATCTACCACACCCTTTGAAGTCACAATTCCAAAACCTAGCCCCAGCCCTGATCATTATCCACTTCCCTGTCCCTTATCATTCTGTCCTGACTCTGCCCTCAAGTACTGACAGAACATCTTTTCTCATTTTTTAAACATGCTCAGCTTTTCTTTTGAGACCCTGTATAATGTCTGCGTAGTTTAACTCTGGATAGCCTGGAACTAACTGTATAGACCAGGCTTGCCTTGATCTCAGAGATCCCTGCCCCTGCCACCAAGCGACAGAATTAAAGCCATGCACGTGCCACCGTATCCAGCCAGACTTTCTTCTTTCATTCCTTTCCCAGGAAGTCTCTTACATGTGTCTTGGACTTTGTAGCCAACCAATTCCTGCTCTCATTCTGGCTTTTTCCTCATTCAGATATGAATATGAAGATATCTTCATATCTCTGACCCTCAGTGTACCCTCCGTAAAATGGAGGGACAGTGTGGGTCAGACAATGGTCCTAATCCTGTTGTGTTCCGAGCCCTTACCAGAGTTTTGTAGGAAACGCTAAGGTGAGGCCACAAAGGCCGAAACCCTGGGGAGGGGCCAGGTCCTCACCCCTAGGGACTGTCCTACCTGCTCCTGAGCCTGAGGAGCTGTTCCTCGGCCTCAGGCCTCTCAGTTGTACTACATCACTGTGTCCGGCTAAATGTGGATTCTGATGTGGAAGGCTTGAGCAGAGCTTCATGCAGGGTGTTTGAGACAAGTCTCTGGGTGACAGTGGTCTCTGAACACCACATTAAGAGGCAAAGCTCCAACTGTGATTTTGTTCTGATGGTTATTCTATGACTTAAGGAGTGTAGTCAGCACATACCCGACTGTCTGGAAAAGGCTGGGGGAGTGCCCGTCCCGCCCTCAGCATGGATCAGATATTCCACCTGAAGAGTCCTTACCAAACACTGTAGCTATGTCATCATCCAGAGTTTCAAAATTTGGCCATTGCTTACCACTTGAACCTGACAGGAAAAGGAAACAAAAAATTAAAGAAATCCTATAGTTTTGCAGTATTAATTGATTTTCACCCACCTCTCTGTGACGGACAGTTGGAGAGCCGGCTCCAGTCTACTCTAGAGAGAGGACCCAGCGTGGGGTGCTGCTCCTTCCCATGGGTGCTGAGGGAAGCCCCTGGGACCTGGGCTTCTCATGTGGACCATGGGAAAGGCGTTACCCATGGAGCAGCTGTGTTTGTGGAAACCAGGATTTCCGCTGGCACCCTGAGTAGAGCCTGCCCTCCTGGTCACTGGAGTCACCCTCGAGCGTGGTAAGACAGTGTCCGTGCTCAGGGAAGACCAAGCTCTATCACGGGGACAGAGAAGGAAGAGGGTCACGTGCTCTGTTTTGTAGGAAGCAGCGACTTGCCTCCTGCATTGCTGGTGACATCATCTGAATGGGACTGGGAAGCTCCGGCCTCAGATCCCACCTGAGCAGCCCCAGGCCCGGCTCAGCACCAGTGAGGAGACGCGCTTACCCAGCCCCTGACTAAGGCTTCCCATGTCACCACCCAAATACTTGCTTGTTCTGTGTGAAGACACCTCATATATGTTTTTCTCTGAGAGCCCTGGGTGGCCCTGCACATTCACTGTGCTACCCGAGGTTCTATGGGGCAGACCAGAGACTGGCCACCTCATTCCTCCAGCACCCTTGAGCACCCTTGAGCCTCCAGGGTGATCTGTCTGCAGGTAAGAAGTGGGGTCTCTGATGAGTGGGCTCAAGGGTTCTGGATGGCTGTTGTCTCCAGGGCCCAGGGCTCTTATCTGTGATGTGTGCTGAGCATATGGGGTTTAGCTATATCTGGACTCTGGACGCCATGGGAATTCTGAGGATCGATTTCTTCTCTATAGCATCCACCACTACTCCCTCCTTCTGACATGACCTCTCTAGAAGGGACTGTGGTGTCTCTCGATATGGTACATCGCTTGAGTTTGAGCTCAAGGTTGGCCTCTTCTTCCAGCTCCCAGGTCCTGAGACCCCCAAAGATGGCAAGCAGGGCCACCGTACCTTTCCTTTCTGAGGCACAGAACTCTGTCTGTAAGAACTAAAGTTGCAGCTAAACCAATGACAAAGCTGTTCTCAAAGGCTTTAATGATGGACAATCTGCATCCCAATGTGCTCATCTGCATGGCTCAGAACAATGGGAAATATGTAAGGAGGTCTGTGATGGTGATGACAATTGCTTCTCAGTGTGCTGACCTTGGTAAACCAAACAAACAGTACAGTTTCTCTTCGAGTGAGACATTAATGGATCATTACGAATGGGTACAGCTGCGCAGCGCCAGCACTTTGTTAAAAATATTCTTTTCATCTCCTGTCTGTCCCGTCATCACAATGGGAGCATTGTGAGAGTCAGCCGTGTGCACATGCGTGGTGTGTGTGCCCGTGTCGTCTGTGCCTGTTCATTTGCATTGTCAAGTGTAGCTGCTCTACCGTACTTTTCCTGTTGCCACCTCCTCAGGGAGGTCACAGCTTCTAGAGAGGACACACCCACAAAGTCAGGACACTTGGATGTCCTTCTCTCAGTGACCACGTCAGCACATTCTGGCTTCATGAAGTTCAGTGTTGAATTCTGAGTTCACTCCAGTTAATTGAGTGAACATAAGACAGCCCTTCTCCATCACAAGGCTCACATAAACTGCTATCTTAAGTGGACAGCCCTCCCCATGTGGAAACTGCACAGGCTTATAGTCACAACTTTTCTCCTGGTGAGCAATCGCAGCACCCCAGGAGGGGGTGAGGAGAGCTGTGTTATTTCCCTCAGGGCAATGGAGAAACTTTTCACTGTCCCCTCAAGCTGAGAATGATCTTGGAGGTCATATAGGGCTATGGCCAAATCTCAAGCTAGGGAGCTCTTGAGAGTCATATATGGTACAGCCAGATCTCTTGTAGGGTTTGT
>NW_021604615.1:6373971-6393981 GCF_004785775.1 Grammomys surdaster
ATGTCTTTGTTACTGTGATTAAAGCAACTCTTAAGAAAGCATTTAACTGGGGGCTTGCTTCCCATTTCAGAGGTTATGTCCATTGTTGTCATGGCAGGAACATAATGTCAAACATAGCAGGCATGATGCTGGAGAAGTAGTCGAGAACCACAACCTGATCTGCCTGCATGAGAAAGACAACACTGGACCCAGCTTGGGCTTTTGAAACCGGAAATATCACCCTGAGTGACAGACACATCTCCTCCAACAAGGCCACACTTAATCCTTCACAAATAGTGTCGTTCTCTGGTGACTAAGCATTTAAATATATGAGCCTCTGGAAATCATTCTTATTCAAACCACTACCCCCCACCTCAAAAAAAAAAAAAAAGCCAACGCCAAAACAAAATCAGCCATTAAAAGATTAAATGAAGCCATAATCAAAATAGATGGGAGAAAAGTACAGAGTAAGCAACTGAAAGGCTATTCACTTAAAAAAAAAAAAAAAGAAAAGAAATAGCAAAGTCCTCGTGAAAATATAGACATACAAGCAAAAATGGCATTTAGAGCCCCAAATTGACTTGATCAAAATAGAACTGTCATTACAGTTAAACTGTCAAAAGTAAAGAGCAAAGAAAGCAATGTTGGGGCAAGCTTTGTTGGCTAGAGGGACTGATGAAATCTGGGGATCTCTTCTTTCTCAATGGAAGTGGTCTGATTCATGATGCCATAGAGAGAGGCCAGCGCTCTCAATAACAACTCAAGATCTGGTCTTCTGGGTGATTCTAAATGCTCTTGGATTGACAATCGGTGGTAACTAACCTTTAAAAAAACCTTTCAATAATGACTCTGAACATTAATGATCCCCATTCTTCAATCGAAAGGCACAGATTGGCAGTTTGGATTAAAAAGCAGGATTCATCTATGTTTTGCCTCCAAGAAACATGTCTATCATAAAGACGGGTTCAACCTTAGCAGAAAGGATAGAGGAGGGTGCCTCAGAGAACTGGAGTAGGGAATCAAGCAGGTATTGGTCTTCTCATATCTGACAAAATAGGGTTCAAACCGATAGAAAAATGAAAAGCCACTTCTTCCCGATAAAAGGATCAGTGTACGGAGAGAACATTGCAATTTCAAACACATGCACAAAGACCAGGGGCGTCATAAAACAACACTGCTAGATGAAAGATACAGATGACCCAGACGCCAGTGATGTCCCTCACGGGTGAGTAACACTAGTATTCGGCTTTCGCTGGTTGCTACTTGGTAATGAAAATAAATAGCTGAAGTAAACTTAGAGCGGATGGATTTAGAAGATAGCTATGGAACATTATATCCAAACACTCTATACATTCTTCTTAGTAGCCATAGGGCTTTTCTGTAAAATCGCATACCATACAATATAAAGGAAGTTTTAAAAATAAAGAAAAATAATTTGTTGTATTCTGCCTTATATGTCTGCTCACTGCAGTATGACCCTAACTCTATATGCAATATATATATATTGCATATATTCTCTCATATATATATATGAGAGAAAGGATGAATGTGTGTGTATGTGTGCAGCGTGTGTGTCCCATCGCACACACACTTGTGGAGGTTAGAGGACAACTCTTAGGAATCTGTTCTCCCCTGCTACCTTGTGGGATCCAGGGATGGAACTTTTTTGCCAAGCCTGGTTCAAGAACCTCTACTTGCTGAACCATCTTGCTGGCCAAAGACTTTTTTTGTGTGTGGTTTTTCAAGTCAGGGTTTCTCTGTGTAGCCCTGGAAGACACTGGAGAAAGAATCAGAACATGCTAGCACATGGAGAGACCTCTGAGTTTCTCCTGAGTCGCAAATGACATTGTGAAAATGTTTACACTGGTGTGGTGGTTGATACTGATGGCCAGCCGGGTGGGATCCAGCACTAACCCAATTCTGGTCCAAGATGGCTAGCTTCCATTATAAGCTGGAGATAGAAGTTGGCTGCAGCATCTGCCTGGCACTCCCTTTACAGTAATGCAATATGAAGGGGGTCATGGACTCATACACTATTATAGTTCCAGAAAACTTCAAAGGCCAACCAGTGTGTGACAGGGTTGAAGTCCTTGCAAGGATTCCCTGAGAAATAACTTCATTAAACCTAAGTTTCAGTGGAGACTTCAGGATTGTGGATATGCTAGGACCATGAGATGTCTGCCGATGTAAACTGAAGGCAGCCAGCCCGATGGGGGGCGGGGGGCATGTGTTCTGCAGGCAGCAGAGCTGGAGAGGCAGGCCTAACCAAATCCTGTGGAACCCAGATGAGTTTACCTCCAGATGCCAAACTTGGAGCTGCAGGATTTGTTTGCTCTACTTGGAATGAGCATGCTTCTTCTGTGCTAGCATTTATCGGAAGCTTGTCATCTGTTTTTTATTTTATAGATCAAACATGGTACTTGGACTTTGAAACAGTGTTGGAACTGTTTAAAGACAATGGGGGCTAAATGTATTTTTTTTTTAAATTACAAGACGGTCACAAGCCCACGTGTAATGCATTTTGGTGTAATGATGAAAGAAGGAGGAGTTGTGGTGATTAATATTGTCAGCTTGACATCATCGAGGGCCTTGTCAGTGACAGCCTCTGGGCAAGTATCAGATAGCCTACAAGGGCAAGCCTTTCCAGGGGGGTTAGCCTCTGGAGATAACTGAGAAGTTGTTTACATTAAGTTAGTTGAGGTGGGAAGACCTACCCTGAATATGGGTGGTACCATACTTGGGGATTCCATCCTGGACTGAATAAAAAGGAAAAATCGATCAAGTTGAGCATTAATATTCCTTGCTTCTGCTTTCTGATTGTGGATGCTCGGTGGAAGTTGCCCTATATATGTGCCTGCCACCATGAGGCTATGCTTTTGCACTATAAGACGAAATAAGGCCGGGCGGTGGTGGCACACACCTTTAATCCCAGCACTTGGGAGGCAGAGGGAGGTGGATTTCTGAGATCAAGGCCAGCCTGCTCTACAGAGTGAGCTCGAGAACAACACGAACCCCTTAGAGAAAAAAACTCACGAAAAAAAAAAAAAAAAAAAGACGAAATAAATCTTCTTAAATTGCTTTGTCACGCCTCTTAGCACAGCAGTGAGCAACTAATAACCACCATCAAAATAAACGTACAGGTTCAATGCAGTCCTCACCTTATCAGCATTCCAAGATTGTTTCTTCACAGATATTGGGGAAAAAATTAAATCTTAAAATTAATTTGGAAGTAGGAAAAAACCTCAGATAGGCAAGAAATCTAAGACAAATCAAGAATAAATGAAATCTGAGTTGTTCCCCCACCCGAATTCAAGGTTTGTCATTCAAGTACCATGTTTTTGTCACTATGGTTCTTTCACAAAAAAACAGACACATGACAGACAAGAACCAAGGAGCCAGGCAACTGGTGGAGTGATATTGAAAATATTAATTGTAGAAAAGAAAATATCTTCAACAAATCATGGCAGGGAAAATGGATACCTATATGTAAATTAGGTTTATCAGCCCTGTGGGCTCAGGGCTATCACCGATTGGTTCAGTGTAAAGACTTGAAATGTTAGACCAAAAAAAAAAAAAAAAAAAAAAGTGTCAGGCCAGTGCTTCAAATTATAGGCATAGGGAAGGACTTTCTGATGAATTATAGAGCTGCAGAGACAGTGACAGCAACGCAATGAAGAGGTAGCCTACAAGATAGGAGTCTTAGCTACACATGTCTGTAGCTGGTGTCAGTTACTTTGTGCGTTCTTTTTTCCCACCCTTCTCCGCCCTTTCAAACACCTAACACTGAGTAAAAAGGATGGAAAGGAAAGGGATGATGTTATCGTTAGACTACTTCCCGCTGAGTTGACATTGAGTTCCTTGTGGCAAGTTTGATCTTCACTGTAAGGACATCTGATTTCTTCTTCTCACCCTTTTTTTGCACATGACTACTTAAGAAACCTCGACCAACAGGAACTAACCAACAACCCACTACCAACAGCCCTACTCCTTGGGGCCCTAGCTTATATATTCCTTCTGGAGAGACCACCCCAGAATTCCAAACACAATCACAGAAACTATCTGCAGCTGGCAAAATCATGCCTCTGCTAGAGCATGAGGGAAATCATGCCCGGCTGCTTCAGACAGTCTGAAGCAGCTCCACATCCCATACCTGGGACTAAAATGAAAGTACATTCCTAGCTCTCTGATTTTTTTTTTTTTTTTGAGACAGGGTTTCTCTGTATAGCCCTGGCTGTCCTGGAACTCACTCTATAGACCAGGCTGGCCTCGAACTCAGAAATCTGCCTGCCTCTGCCTCCCAAGTGCTGGGATCAAAGACATGTGCCACCACTGCCTCTCTGATTTTTAAAGATACCAAAATTCTTATTGCACCTGTCAGAGAGCTAACAGCTAAGGTGTGCAGAACTAAAAATTGAATCAAGACATCAAATATACCAATAAAGGCAGACAGTGAAAGGAACAGAAAGCTCTCAAGATAAGAGGTATGATTATTAAACATGAAAGATGTTTGTTCTCACAAACCATCAGAGAAATGCAAATTAGAAGTACACTGAGATCCCAGTCAGAGTGGCAGCCATTGAAGAAACTGCAAATGCCAGCGAGACAAAGGAACCCTTGTCACTGATGGTGCGAATGTGAACTAGTCTACTCCCTATGGGATTTAGGATGGAGGTTCCTCATAAAACTAAAACAAGAGCCACCAAGAAACAGTTCCTGAATATTTACCCAGGGGACCTCAAATCAACACCCCACGGAGCTGACTAAACATCATTTACTCCAGCACAATTCACAATAGCCCAGCGATGGAACCAACTTAGGTTCCTAACAGCAGAGGAATGGGTGAGGAAAATAGATGGTATATACATGACCGAATCTTCTTCAACCATAAGGAAGAACGGCATTGTACCATTTGCAAGATAGATGCATCTGGAGATGATCACAGTAAGGAAGTAAATCTGATTTCTGAAATGTAATCCCAGTGTGTGTGTATATGACATGAAGGTAAAGCAAGACTTTCTGGGAGAACAAAGACTTTCTGGGCTAAATGGAAGTCAGGTGTGATTGGAGTGAAAATGGCCCCATAGGCTCATGTATGCTTGGTCCCCAGTTGGTGGGGATTAGGAAGTGTAGCCTTGTTGGAGGAACTGTGTCACTGTGGGTGGGCTTTGAGGTTTTCAAAAGCCCAGCCATCCCTGGTTAGCTCTCTCTTTGTCTCCTACTTGGGTATAAGGATATAAGCTCCTAGCTACTACTTCAGCATGACTGCTGCCATGCTTCCACCATGATGATCACAGAACTCTAACCCTCGGGAACTTCGAGCACCAAATGAAATGCTTTCTTTTCTAAGTTGCCTTGGTTATGGAGTTTCTTCAGGGCTGTGGAAAGTGGAGACAGCAGGGTAGAAAGAAATGGGAAAGAATATGTTTGGCACATGTTACATACTTCTATGAAAATGTCTCTATGTTGTGTGGAATTAATTATGCATGATGAATGTACAGAGTGAAAACTTCAGTGAAAAATAACCTTAAAGTTACCGCTTAAAAAACCCAGGAGCTGAGGATAAGACTGTCAGCAGAGTGCCTGTGTGCAGTCGTGAGAACCTGAGCCTTCGTACCCAGCACCCATGGAAAGTCTGGGCGTGGTGGTGTGAGCCTGTAATCCAGCATGGTGACGACAGAGACAGTGGATCCCAGCATGGCGAGGACAAACAGTGGATCCTGGAGCTACCTTCCCAGATAGTTTAACCAATCATTGAACTCTGGGTTCAATTTTGAGACCCTGTTTCAAAAAAATATATAGAGGACAATGACAAAAGACATTCAATGATCAAGCAAAGATCAACCAAACATCAACTAGCAAAATGTGCACAGTCATTTCAATTCGAGACCATCTACCCATCCTGAGGCTCCTGGCAACCCTCCTTTACTTTTAGGTAAGGTAGAGTATTTCCGGAAGTTAGTGAAAATTAAAACATACAATATAACAACTCTTCCGTAGACTTGCAGAGTTTCAAAGGACTTCATGGACAGAAACTGATTTTCTTTCGTTCCTCAGGGAACTGGTCCACTGGTAAATCTGCATCAGCAGGAAGGAGAATGCCTTAGTCCACTTGTGCTGCTACAATAAAAGACCTGAAGCTGTGTCAATACAAAGTCCATAGGTTTTATTCCTCGCAGTTAGGCAAGTATGGTGTCCAGTGGGGACTGCTCCCTTACTCCATTGCTGCGTGTTCATGGCAGGGAGTGGCCGGGCAACCAGTCAAGCGCTACACAGACCTCAGTTACCATAAAGATCGCAGCCCTTACTGGTGTCGTCACTTCAACACCTAGAGCTTAGAAAGGGGCCCATTCAAACCATAGCAGAGAACCACACGGCCTGGTTGATTCATGCCTGTGGTTTTCTACCTGCCAGTCTCCTGGGGACTCTACCTGAAAGCTCTCTATTCGGCCAGGGCTGCACGTCTTGCCAGCAGCACAGCAGGAAGACAGATAAGAAGGTCCTCGCTCCTCTATTCACTGTCATGGTCCCTCCAGCAGAAGGAGGAGGCCCTTCCCCGGAAGGTCTTCAGCCTTCCCAGCCTTGATCTCTCGGATACGTGGAATGTCCGAGACCTGTGACATCATCACCAGGAAGTGATCAGGGTTCTTTTTCCTTGTGAGTAGGGCTGTGCTTGTCTGGTCTTTGGAAGGAAAGACTGACAGGAGTTGACTGCACCTAAGAACCCCTCTGCTTCTTTGTTCCGCCTATCAGTGTCTGCTTCAGTCTCAAGGCCTTCAAGGTAAGTCATTAGTCAATACTCTTAATGTGAAGGTCAAAGCCCAGCATATCTCCTTCCATGAACGGATGTCCTGGAAGGATTCTGGAGGACTTGGTGAATTGCAGGATATATGCCAGTGTTTCTTTAATTCAAGCAGATCCAGAAGGTCCTTGAAGAACATGGCCCATGAGTTCTGGGGCCCTGGAGGATGGAGCTCAAGTTCTAAAGACTCCAGGAGCTCCAGCCCCTCCATTCTCCTCTTTTGTTTGCATCCTTTTCTAGTTCTGTCCCTGAGAGTTCATCACAAGGCAGAACAAATGGCCACATTCTCTGTCATCTTCTTCCAGCTCTTCCTCTTAAGACTTGGAGTTTTCTCTCTCAGTACCATGTAGAATCTTCCAAACGGTCCTTCGGTTATCTTAGCTGTTCTCCATACTATCCCTGGACAGATCCAGTGCCCGCAGAGGGCATCCAGTGCCTGCAGAGGGCATACAGAATGCATCTAGTTCAGAGCACCAGTGGGTCGACCTTAAGAAATAGCTTTATACCTAGTGGTCCATGAAGTCATTCTGGATGCAAGGCCAGCAGTATCCCAACGACCCTGAGGACCCGGTGTGGTGTGCCCACCAGGGTTCTTTGGCACTTTGCTCTTATGGGAACCTGAAAGCACTTTCCCATTTCAGTAGTCTTCCTCGCCCAAATGTCTGTTTAATTCAGTGCCAGTTTGCGGTAGTCTGGCCTCATGGACATCGTCATCCGGGAATCCTTCCCATGTGAGTCTGTTGTGTCATGATCTAGCAGGCAGGTAGTTGGGATGATACACTTGGACCAGGCATTTTTTTTCCTTTAAATTGAAAATGTCTTGTTTGTAATGGAGCTCCAGGTTAATAAAAACAAACAAACAAACAAACAAACAAACAAATCCCTGGCAGCTTCTGTTACTCCTTCGTGATCTTCAGGAAAATCTGGAATGTTGCTGAAGAAGGCTGAAGCTGTGTGGTGCCTGCTCTCCAGTACTGCTCTCTCTGAACTGATCTGTTATGAAGGTCAACAGTTTCATTAGGTCTTAACCTGGTGTTTTCCCTCATACATTTTCATATGAGTGACATATGACCTAAGAAGTCAGACCACACTATAGTTCCAGAAGCTTTTCTCATGTTTTTGTGGGGACTGTCCGTGGCATCTGCTTGCTTCTTGACCCAAGGACACCAGTGTTACTTGGGTTGAGGTTCTTGGTCTTCATTGTCTGTCAGCCTTTTTCTGATGGATGTAACTGCTTTCTCTAGTCATTGTGGTTTTGTATAGGCAAGTCAACCAGTTTCTGGAACAGCCATCTTGCCCATTATTTTCTCTTGCTTTGTAATAATATTATAACTTATAATGATATTATAAGGCTTTCCCAAGAAATGAGGTTTTGCTTACAGTTTTAAGTGATGTGCAGGCTCTGGTGAAGGGCCCATGGCAGATGCAGGAGAGCATGCAGGAGGAAAAGTCATGACTCAGAACAGGAAGTCAGGGTGGTACAAGTTCATCCAACCATCCTCTGAGAATGACTAGCCAGAGTCTCACAGGAAACACACGTTTCATGCTCCAAGAACTTCCTCCAGGTCCCAGTGTGCCAGCACCCCATCCTATGCACCTGCTGTAAGCATAGCCACTCCACTGCTGATCCTCTGTGTGCAAGTCTGTTCTGGTGTGTGTGTGTGTGTGTGTGTGTGTGTGTGTGTGTGTGTGTGTGTGTTGAGACAGGGTCTCCATGTGTAGCCCTAGCTGCCTGGCTGGTCTGGAATTTTGTGTAGATCAGGCTGTCCTCAAACTCACAGAGATTCCCCTGCCTCTGAGTGCTGGAACCAAAGGTAAGCACTTCCACACCTATATATTATTATTAACTTCATTTTTAGTCTTTTATGTAGCATGTTAAAGTTCCTTGCCATTGAGGAAGCGTTAGTCAATCCTCTTTGCTGTTATGGTTCTTCTGTGTTGTCGATTTGGCTGGCCTTCATCTAGCATTCTTTTTTCTTTTCTTTTTTTTTTAAACTATTTATTTATTTATTTATTTATTTATTTTATTTATTTAATGTAAGTACACTGTAGCTGTCTTCAGACACCCCACAAGAGGGCATCAGATATCATTGCAGATGGTTGTGAGCCACCATGTGGTTGCTGGGATTTGAACTCATGACCTCTGGAAGAGCAGTCAGTGCTCTTAACCACTGAGCCATCTCACCAGCCCGCATTCTTTTTTCTTTGTCATCATGTTTCCTAGTTCGGTTTATGCTGCTGTGATAAAATATGACAAATGCAACTTGGGAAAGGAAGGTGTTTGTTTCAGCTCATATTTTCAGATTACAGTCCATCTTGTGGGGAAGTTAAGGAAGCAGGACCCCAGTCAGCTCACACACACAATCCAAAGAAGAGAGTAATGAATGCATACATGTCTGTTTGCCTTTGTGCAGCTCGACTTCCCCACTCTTTCATACAGTTCTGGATTCCCTGCCTAGGGAATGGTGCTGCCCATAGTGGACTGACTGGGTCTTCCCACACCAGTTAATTTAAGACATCTTCATAGACATGTCCACAGGTCAGCCCCGTGTAGACAGTTCCTCACTGAGACAATTAAATCTAACTAGCACACCATGTTAGAATGTTAGAATACAATTCCATATGTTTGTTTCCATCTCCTTCGCACGTTGGAAGGCTTCTCAAAGTTTAAGTGACCACACAATGCACCTCCAGTGTTCTTTAAATTTAACTCGATTCCTCTAAATTTCCCACACATCCTTTGGAGAAAGACTTGAGGACTGGTTTGTGGAATCTCCATCTTTTTCTATAAGGAAATGGAGTTGAGAAAGAAGGTAGAACAGGAGAGAGCCACAGTGGGCTCACCCTCCTCAGGTGTCTGAATCCTGAGGGCAGACTTTGTCACTCAGAAAACCTGGATGGAAGAAGGAGAGGTATAACCAGCAGGAGGGGCCGAGGGTTGGTGACAGGGAAACATCCCGGGAGCTCACGTTTTGATGGGGAACCAATGGCAAGATATCTGCCGAGGAAGGACACCCCAACACCTTTTTGCATGTACACATGCACTCATTCATGGGTCTTCATTGCCTACAGATCAAGTTTCCTAGGATGGTCAGGGTGTCATGTTGGCTATAAATCTCTGTAATAAAACCCAAGACATTGGCATCTCCCGTAAGTCTAGGAACGAATAGGTGTGGCAGCTCAGTTGTTAGCTTGGCTATGTAAAGTCACACCTCCCTAAGAAAGCTAAGGGTGGCCAGAAGAGGGTTGCATACCTTTAATCTCAGTACTGGGAAGGCAGATGTAGGGGGATCTCTGTAAGTCTGAGGCCAGCCTGATCTACAAAGCAAGTTCCAGGACAGAAAAGGTTGATATACTGAGAAGCCCTGTCTTAGAGAGAGAGAGAGAGAGAGAGAGAGAGAGAGAGAGAGAGAGAGAGAGAACCCCAAACAACAACAAATGCTAAGGCTTACCCACAAGTCTGTGCTAATATTTAAGAAATTCAGTTTGACTTTGGCAGGTTCTGATTTTTTGTTTGTTTTTGTCTTTCGAGACAGGATTTCTCTGTGTAGTCCTGGCTGTCCTGGAACTCACTCTCTAGACCAGGCTGGCCTCGAACTCAGAAATCCGCCTGCCTCTGACTCTCAAGTGCTGGGATTAAAGGTGTGCGCCACCACTACCCGGCCAGGTTCTGATTTTTATTAGTCTCTTTGTATTGTTGTTAAAGAAGTAATTCAATACAAATTTAATAAAACATTTTTCTTTTTAAAAAATGTGTGTGTGTGTGTTGTGTGTGTGTTGTGTATGTATGTGTATTGTGTGTGTTGTGCATGTATGTGTTGTGTATGTATGTGTATTGTGTGTGTTGTGCATGTATGTGTTGTGTATGTATGTGTATTGTGTGTGTTGTGTATGTATGTGTTGTATGTGTTGTGTATGTATGTGTTGTGTGTGTTTTGTGTGTGTGTGTTTATAACAGTGATATAGAAGTCAGACAATAACTTGTAGAAATCAATTCTCTCTTGTAGCAACCTGAGGATTGACATCAGGCCGTCAGGTTGCAAGTACCTTTATCTGCTGCTGCTGCTGCTGCACCATCTGCTGGCCCTGTTGCTCTCTCCTCCTTGCTGTGTGCAGACCGCTAACTAATCAGAGGTAAGGAGTGTGAGAGCCTGAGGTGACGGCTGAGGTGACGGCTGAAGCTGTACTCTCACCTCACCTCCCAGCTCAGCCTTGCTTAAACTTGTAATTTGAGGTGACTGTGGATTCATGTGAAGTTGGAAGAAGGCCACAGATAGGTCCCCTCAACTTAGCAGTGTCTCCCAGCAGAGCGTCACCAGTCAACAGCAGGACACCTCAGACAGGGCTCTGACACCTGTCCTGTCTGGACCCTCGTGCTGTCCTGTCGCAGGTATGAGTTTTTCTTAGGCCAACTTGAACAAACATGTCTTCACTCTAGACAGGGCACTGATGAAGAACCAAAGAAATAATTCCACCTGGGTCAAGTTTGGTCTGTCGAGCCAGTGACATTGTTGGGGCTACTTACCAGAGAGCATGGGGTGACTCAAAGGCAGCTGCATCTCTCAGAGCAGCCCAGCATAGGTGATAACTCACCAAGGCTGCTCGTCTGGTTTTCCTTGCACAAGTTGTTGGCAGCTCCACTGGAGTCTCCTTTTGCCCAGAAACTTTCCAGTTCTCTCAGTAAAGATTTTTGCCTGTATAGTCTAGGGATGGGGGTGGGGGTTGTGAATCTTAAACCTCCCGAGTCTTGAGAGTTCTATTGAGCTTCCAGTGGAGTCTGTTTGTGGGTGACTTCCAGAGCCTCTGTTCTTTATTGACCCATCCATTGTGTCTGTCATAGCCTTCACCCTGGAGAACACTGGAGAACACGGATGTATGTATCCCTGTCGCATGTCATATTTCTTCTGTAAATTTTCTCAGTGGTTCTTAGTTTCTCTCGTCTTGCCCACTTGGGGGTTAGAATAATGTCACGTGTGTCCACACAGTCCTGCTGAGAGTGGCATCCTTTACAGCTGACTCAGGCTCTGGCTTTGTATTTTATCACTGGGTCCTCCACTCAGGGATAAAACTTCAGTTCCACTGGGTTCCTCTCTGTTTTCCACAAGACGTTGTTGCTGTGGCTTCAGTCAGCAACTAAATGTGTTTGCTCATGACCTATCTGCCCCTCTTCCTGCCATAAAACCCCAGGGAAGAGCATGCTGGGTGACACTGCCAGGAACTACTCGAGAGTGAGCCGAGGTGGCGATGAGCTACAACACCTGCCAGACTGTTAGACGGGCTCACGGGGGGATCATGATTTTCCTGCCTCTGATGGATTCTGTATTTTGATAAACAGAAGGTTCATGACTAAATTTAACTTTTAGGGCATTAGCTGGAAACGATGCACAGGACAGAAATTTTAAGGGAGCCATTAAGCAAATGATGATGGAATGTTTGGGTTAAGCAAATGATGATGGAATACTTGGGCTAAGATCGTCCCCTAAAGTCTTCAATCCCAGACCACAGAAAGTCCCACCGTTACTACCATGCTGTCTGCTTCTTTAAAATGTGCTTGGAAGCAAAAGGCATGAATAAAACATTTTAAAGTGCAAGGGTTTTGTTTCTTTACTTTTGCTTTCTATGATTATAAACCTATAAGCCTTGGTTTCTGTCTAGTTGGCCTCAGTTCTAGTGTTCATTCCAAACATCTGGCAATACTTGCGAGGAAAAAAATATTTCCTTTAATTGTGACCTGACCTGCGTTCTGCGTGCTTCAGTTGTTTCTAGAGGGGTGGATCATGGCCAACTCAGCTTGTGTTCCTGGCTGAGTGTGTAGTTGTGCCCCATGGAGTCCCTCCTGGGGTGTGTTCTCTGAAGCAGCACGCCTGTGTGAGTGCGTTTGTAGTATTTCTCTGCCCCTCACTCTTTTACCTCTCCTGTCTACTAAACTAGCATGGCGGGAAGTCTCAGCCCCCTCAGAGGTTCCATTTCACGTCTGCTTCCGCTGCTCTCTGCCTCCCTGCCATGGATGCTGTCCTGGCTACCCTTATGACAACTTGACACAAGCAAGAGACATCTGAAAGGAGGTAACTTTACCTGTGACAGATTGGTACCAGGAGTGGGGTGTTTCTTTGACAGACCCAAGCACATTGTTTGGGGGAGGAGTTTGGAGCTTTGGGCTAGAAAAGGCATTGAGTGTTGAGGCTCAGTGAGCTGCTCTGTGGGAGCTTGGAGGATGAGATTGTTGAGAGCAGCACAGGTGAGAGAGACCTGGCTTGTGACGTGTCAGAGGGAGGCAAGGACTCTACCTGGGCCATCTGTGTGAAGAATCTATGCTGTCTGGTCAGTTGAAGCTGAGGAATCATCAGCTGTGTTTGACAGAAGACCAGAACTAATCAAGTAAAACCTTTGCATTGCTGGGACAATGGATGCTGGTGTCAATGGATGAAGACTCAACTGTGGAAGAGACCAGTATCACTGGGGTGAAGTTTTCTGGGAGGTGTTTCCTCAGGGTCAGCACACAGAAGCTGCTGTGTTCTAGAATCTGCCAAGGTTGTACCTTGTAGTGTCAGCTGATCTTGGTAGTGTAAGAGTCACGCAGGTGGTGCTGGGTTTTTAAAGGTGTGAAGAGGCCATGGAGGGCAGCTGAGGCTTGGCATTGTGTGGAAGGTCTAGAGTCCCTGAAGAGAGCCCAGGAGAGGCTGTTGGTAAAAGTGCATCCCAGTTGCAGTAGAAGACCCCAGCATTTTTGGAGATTACAGTATTATGGGATGATCACCAAGAACAGCAGCAGCAGTGGAGTGGAGCCAGCCTGAGCCTAGACCATCTGTGTGTGCTGCAGAGGGCAGAGCTGGAGAAGTGACCCAGGCTCTTTGGAGAAGTCCAGAAGATTGTGAGCAAATCCCAGATGGTGAATATTGAATTGTTTACACTTTTGGAGTTTGGTTTTGCGTTGCTCAGATTGTAACTGTGCTCTGATTCTTCCATTTTGAAACAAGAAAATATATAATGTATTTTTGACTTTACAGGAGACCACCGTTGGGAGACTAAATTTCTTTTTTTTCAAGACAGGGTTTCTCTGTGTAGCCCTGGCTGTCCTGGAACTCACTCTATAGACCAGGATAGCCTCGAACTCTCGAACTCAGACATCCACCTGCCTCTGCCTCCCAAGTGCTGGGATTAAAGTCGTGCGCCACCACCACCTGGCGGGAGACTAAATTTTAAAAGAGATTTTTAGGTTTTAAAAGAGACTTTTTGTTTGTTTGTTTGTTCTTCGAGACAGGGTTTCTCTGTGTAGCCCTGGCTGTCCTGGAACTCACTCTGTAGACCAGGCTGGCCTCGAACTCAGAAATCCGCCTGCCTCTGCCTCCCAAGTGCTGGGATTAAAGGCGTGCGCCACCACTGCCCGGCAGAAATTTTCTTAATTATTGATTGATGGGGGAGGGCCCAGTCTATGGAGGGTGGCGCCAATCCCTAGGCTGAAAGTCCTGGATTCTCTAAGAAAGCAGGCAGGCAAGCCAGTAAGCAGCATTCTTTCAATCAGCGCCTGCCTCCAGGTTCCTGCCCTGTTTGAGTTTCTGTCCTGACTTCCCTTAGAGATGGACTGTTATCCAGAAGTGTAAGCTGAAATAAACCCCTTTCCTCCCCAGGTTGCTTTGGTTATGGTGTTTTATTACAACAGTAACCTTAACTAAGACAGATGCTGAGCTCATGGAAGAGCTGCTGTCTAGCCAGCATGGTGACCAGTGTCCCGTCTCTGTGCCTGACTTTGTGCCTGTCCTGTTCCTGAAGTGTCTGTCATTGCTGGAATGAGATCCAGCAGGATTCAGAGGCCAACTGGGGTGAAGAGAAGAGCTGGAGAGAAGAGGCAGCCCCGCCAGAGGTACAGCCTACCACGTAGCTAGCCAGGTGTGGCTCTTCTCAGAGATCTACAGCTTAACTCTATGACCAGCTTCCACGTCCCTGTCTATAAAGTGGTGGGAATTCCTGCTTCTCTGGACGTAATGTGTTCCCACTCACCAAACTCATATATTGAATCCTCATTTCCCCAAACACACCCCCGTGTGGCAGTTCTTGGAATAGGGCTTTCAGGAGGCAGTTAAGGCTGAGGGAGTCTTAATTCATAGGTTCGGAGCTCTTAGAGGCAGAGGAAGCCTGTTTTCCTCACCTGCTCCTCCACATTCCCGCCCTAACGGGACCTAGGAGAACATAGCAGGTCTGCACTGTCTGCAAGCCGGGAGGAGGCCCTTGCCAGGAGCTGAACCATGGGACTGTAGGCTTGGATGTCTCCAAACAGTGAGAAAAGGAAGTGTCTCTTTATGCCCCAGGTTGTGCTACTTTGCCTCTTCCTTCTCTTTTTTCAAGGCCCAGGCTGGCCCTTTCTGTCTACCTCCCGACTGCTGAGATTACAGGCATGCATTACCATGCGTGGGTTACGTGATGCCAGGGTTGAGCCCAGTGCTGTGTAGGCTCTGTAAGCACGCCACCCATTGACTAGGTCTTCAGCCCTGACTGCAGTGTCTTCTTGGTTTTGCTTCCCTTTCCTTCCTCCTTTCCCTCTTCTCTCTTCCTCCTTTCTGATGATGCACATGTGTGTCTCCTCCAGGGAGCGCCCTTCGACACGGAGTGATATGCAGTCACACACCTGGCTGGCCCGTGGCAGGTCAAGTCTGCACATAGCGTTAACCGTCATGGCCCTAACTCTCTCCACTTTCTCCATCAACTGTGGTGACAGCACCCACAGCAAGAAGTACAGTGAAGGGCAGCAGATATCCCTGTCCCCAAACAGTGGCTTCAGGTGGGTTTTCATCTCAGGACCCTTTAAGAACTACAAACACTCAGGAGGCAGAGGCAAGTAGATCTCTGGGAGTTGTAGGCCAGTCAAGCCTACATAGTGAGATGCTCAAAACCCCCAACTCTTAAGATTTAACTTTTGTTAAATGAATACACTTTGGATTATAAATCTTCACGTTTTACTATCGAGACTGAAACTGAAATAGAAACATCTTGAGCATAGACATTTATTTCCTGGAGTGTCGCAATAACAAGCGTTGCCCATTAACAGATCCTGAGTTACTGTGAAATTTATGGCCTTCTTAGATCAGTGTCTTAGGGAAGATGATGGAAAAATTCTGTAGTGTGAATTTTACTTGTCTGGGTTAGTTATCTGATCATGAGGATCTGCTATGACTGTTTGAAAATCTCAGCCTGTCCCTATACACTGAAGGGCTGTTGCTGTGTTTTCTTTTTTGTTGTTGTTGTTTTTTGTTTTTATTTTTAGAGACAGCGTTTCTCTCTGTGTAGCCCAGGTTCTCCTGGAACTCACTCTGTAGACCAGGCTTTTTCTTGAACTCAAAAATCCGCCTGCCTCTGCCTCCCAAGTACTGGGATTAAAGTCGTGTGCCACCACTGCCTGGCTTTTGCTGTGTTTAAAAATCTTAGTTTTCGGGGCTGGAGAGATGGCTCAGTGGTTAAGAGCACTGACTGCTCTTCCAGAGGTCCTGAGTTCAAATCCCAGCAACCACATGGTGGCTCACAACCATCCATAATGAGATTGGATGCCCTCTTCTGGTGTGTCCGAAGACAGCAACAGTGTACTCATAAATAAAATAATAAATCTTAAAAAAAAAAAAAGAAAAGAATCTTAGTTTTCACAATCACCTCCAAGACTAGACCACAATAATACGTCGAACCCAGGATGGAGCAGGAGTGTCCAGTCCAAGCCTGTGAGCCAAATGGGGCAGGATAGCTATGAACACAGCCCGACACAAAGGCATCTGCATGCTTAAAACATTTTGAGATTCCTTCTTCTTCTGTTTTTTTTTTTTTTTTTGTAACTTCTGTGTTCTCAGATATGAAGTTTGTAGACAATGCCATGCCTCAGTGTCACAAAAATGATCTCTAGATTATTGGACACTAGATTTAACATGTGGTCCAAAGACAAAAGACAGTACACCCCCATCCCTAGACCCCGGTTTAGGGCTTGTGTGCGTGTCTGCACTGTTTTCTGTCTTCAGGAACCTGCCTAGCTGTTTTAGAATCTCACCTCAGACCTTAGCCTCCCCCTCTCCCAGGTGCTGTCTGACTATGTCCTGCCTTCAAAGATTCCTGTCAGGTCCACTCTGCTGCAATCCTCTTTCCCCCCGAAGTGACCCTTTTCCATCCTCTGAACCTGACCTTCTCTTTGGTTCTGAAAGCCCATTTGGCATCTGTGTTCACTGTTGTGTCCAGTCTCGGTTGAAGGCCCCCCTCCCTGGCTCATTGTATTCAACAAGAGTCCCTGGACAACTTACTATCTCAACAGCAACCTTAGGCAAGCTGTTGAAGTTTTGCCTTTGGGAACATAGCCAGCTTTCTGCCTGGCCATAGGCTTGTGTGAGGATCTGGTAGCAAACAGAGTCAGTGCCAGCAGGGATGCAGTTGGCAGGGAGCCCCTTTGGTTTTGGTTGGTCTGGGAATGGAAGCTTCAGACTGTTAAGCCCTGGCAGCTTTGAGCGCATTGTTACAGAAGTTTTTGAGAGTACAACTTCCAGGCTGGTTGCTGTAGATAAGATACAGGTCTCTTACACCCATGGCTACAGAGTTATGTAAAAGTCCACTTGAATGTGCGGTCTGGAGTTGTGTGTTGTTCCTTCACGTGGATTAAGACACACATCCATGTGGCTAAGCTGATTCATGAGATTCATGTTTGCTATCTCGTAGTGTTTTACCTGAACTAAATAGCCACATTCCCAGAAATGGCCATGAGAAAGCAGCAGGTGTCCCTATTTAAAGATTTCCCCTCCTGCAGCTGCCCGGAAGACTGAGTTGGCTCCATTGTGTTGTGGTCCTCCCAACTGGTGGCTCGAAGCAGGTGGGGGAGGGAGGGCTGGCCAGCCTTCACTCTCCGGGCTCTCCTCGCTCACCGCTCAGTTTTATATCCACAGTCACAGAACTGGGAAGGCAGTCAGTTTATTTATTTATTTATTTATTTACTCTTTGCAAACTGTTCTTTGAAAAGTTCTTCGGAGGCCAAGACACGGTCATTTTACTTGATGCCTGACTCTAGGCCTGTAAGTCTGGTTGAGGAGTTCAGGAACATGAATGTGTGCACACACATGCAAACGCACACACAAATAAACCAATAAACCTTTAAACTACTTTTGTGTGGGGAAACCTAAGAGCAGGTTCCCTGGGTGCCTGGGTGTCTGTCACACTCCAGTGCCACCCTCCTGAATCCCTTCCTTTGATCTTGGGCTTTAGGTCTGACCTTCCCACCTGCCTTGAGAAGCCCCCACTCCATATCCTGTTGCTGAGAAACATAGTCTTGTGCTGACAGTATTTGGTGGGGTCTTCAGATGAACCTGGGGTGCTGGGATAGATGTCTCCAGATAGTTATCAAGAACATTTTAACTTTTTCTATTTGGTCCTTGCCACAGGGAAAGCCAGCACCCAGTCAGACTCCATTAGATCTTAACCCCAGCCTTTGAAGGCTTCTAAGCAGCTTGATGTGGCTTCTTTAGAATGGAGCCCTTATGCAGATGTTGCTCCTTGCACACGGACTCTGGCTCTTGTTTGAGTGTATACACACACACACACACACACACCAGCTCTGATTTTACTAGAAAGCACAGCTCACTTGAATAAAATAATTGGTTTTGACATCTGAGAGCTACAGTATCAGAAACTCTAGAAGAAACCATTGAGCAAGCCAGGTGAGTGTAAATCAATCATCTTAGATGGTAAATCCCCCCCCTTATTATATGGATGTTTTGTTTGCATTTGTATCTGTGCACTATGTGTGTGCAGTGACCTCTGAGGCAGAACTGGGCATTAGATCTATTGGGACTGGAGTGACAGACAGTTGTGAGCCACCATATGGGTGCTGGGAATCCAACCTAGTCCTCTGGAAGAGCAGGCAGCATTCCTAACTGCTGAGCCACCTCTCTAGCCCAGATGGAAAGTTCACTTTTAAAAAAGAGTCATTTATTTGAACTAATTTTGTTACTATCCTAATTTTAATTTATCTCAGCTAATATTCTTTACTGTTGCTCCAGCTGGATGTCGTCTCTGACTCAGTCCTGCTCTCAGAACAGCTTCACGCCACAGCAGCGACTGCCCAACCTCCAGTCCACTTGACAGGTGACTAACCTGCATCCACACAGCTCCGTGCACAGTAAGCCCTTGTTGGCCTCGAGATAGAGTGGAAAGCTCTCTACTGCTGGTCCCAGGCTAGTTCTAGCTTTCACTCCCTTCCTTCCTTCCTTCCTTCTCCCTTCCTTCCTTCCTTCCTTCCTTCCTTCCTTCCTTCCTTCCTTTCTTTTTTTTTCCTTCTTCAAGACAGGGTCTCACCTAGCCCAGACTGGTTTTAAATGTACTACATAGCCGAGGCTGACCTTGCTTCTACCTCTCCAATTTGGGGGCCACAGGTGACATCACCATGTGTAGCCCCCATTCTGGCCTTTCTGTAGGGACTTTGGTGACAGAAGCTCCTGTCTGCAGGAGACTGGCAGCCACCCCCGGCCTGGCTGTAGGCTGTGAACCCAAGTCCTCTGACAGGCAGCGTGGGCTCAGCTGTCCCTAGTCCTGACCTGAACCCGTGGAGACATCCTGCCACCTGTTGTTATATCTTAAAGCTGTGACTGTGCCAGAGACAACAGCAGCTGGCACCAAAGTCAGGGGAGGACACTGGCTGTCCTAAGGCCTTCTTGTACTTCTTCTTTTCATAATTAATATGCATGGTACTGGGCTCCACTGTGTATGACATTTTCATATACATACCCCATGTTTTCTTATTTCCCATCTCCTGTGGCAGCTCTTTATGTAAACCAAGGACCCCAGGCATTACAGGCCTCACTGGGACTGAGGCACCTCCTAGGCACTGGTGCTGCAGAGAATGAGGGCCCCAAGCTCTTCCCAGCTACCCCACGTCACACCTGGCCTGCTTCACTGGGAAAGAACAGTCCACGTGCAGCCAGGGAGGCACTAGGATTTCTGGGCAAGTTCCTCTCTCTGTTCCTCTGGTGGTTTCTGACTGTCCATGGTCCCAGCACACTCCCCTCCCTGTGCACCAACCACATACCCTCTCTGAAGCCCTGTCTTCGAACCTCATCTGGTCCCTAGGCCTTTCCTCAGAGTAAGTGTTCACATAGCCCAGACTCTGTAGTCTCGGCTAGGCATTGCCAGCTTCCCCTCACTGGGTCCCCTCCTGTTCTATTCATTAGCCTTTCCATGACCTATGGAACGGCTGTTGGGGGTTCCTAGGCATTCATTAG
>NW_021604615.1:6393991-6397274 GCF_004785775.1 Grammomys surdaster
TCCATGACCTATGGAACGGCTGTTGGGGGTTCCTAGGCATTCATTAGCCTTTCCATGACCTATGGAACGGCTGTTGGGGGTTCCTAGGCTTCTCTCTTGCCTCCAAGTCCAACCTTAGGTGCACACAGGAGTCTGATAAAGGTGGAAAGGTACCATCCCTGCTGGGTCCAGCTTGCAGCAGAACTTGAGATAAACAATTCTCACTTCATGATAAGACCGATTCATAAGGCTGGGCCTCAGCCTAGCATGGCAGGCACACTAAGAGAATAGCTCACAACCCTAACACATGGCCTCCATCTTCCGCAGTATTGGGGGGGGGGGAACATCTTGCTGTCTAGGTCTCATCTTAACAAAAAACAGACCATCCCTACATTTTATAACCTGTCTATTTAAAGCTTATCGGATAAAGAGCATTGCAGGCAAGCTTGGGTGTGAGCAGCTCTTTAATCTCCATTTGGGTCTCAGGGTGGTGGGAGTGGCTAAGCAGAGCTTTGTGTGTGTGTGGGGAGGCATGGTCAGAGCAGCACAAATTTGCAGAGTCTAGGGCTCTCTGTGCTTTTGAGCTGGGCCTAATCTGGCTTGAGGCACCTATGGACCATCAGATTTTATTTTTTATAGCACATTCAACCTGAGTCCGCCCCCACCCCCAAAGCTAGACCCCTGACCCCACTGTAACCTCTTCATCCTAGTCATGAAAAGACAGTGGGACTCCCAGTGCTCCTGGGACTCCCTGCTGAAGGAGGGATGGTTGCTGAGTTCAGGCTGTGCCATGTTGTACGTAGGACAGTGGCTCTCAGGCTGTGCCTGGCTGTGGGGCTCTACCTTATCAAGCAGTGATTTGTTCCATTTGGAGAGTAAATGCCGAGGCAGGACCATGCACCTTGTCTGCGTGAGCAAGCAGCCACCTCTGTCTTCCATAAACCATGAGGCACAGCTGAGACCTAGCTTATTTACATGTACACAAAGTATGACTGACCACTCATAGGCTTACCCAATAAATGTACAAACAGGAAAATGCCAAAACCATTTCCAGAAACCAGGTCCACGAATGCCCCATCTGGGCCGCATGCAGTGGCTTATCCAGGGTCACGTGATGGCTGCCACTAAGCCCTGATCCTAACCAGGTACTTGTCATCAGACCTTCATGTGCATCCAATACAGAATCCATACATGGGACTCCTAACCACATGTCCATGCCTTCGTGATATGCATGGCTCACCTAAAACCCAGTTCACCCAGCCCCAGGTGTGTCCTTGAGCCTGCTCAGCCTTAAACAAGCTCATGGACAGTTTTCTGACATCTAGCCACCTCCTGCCTCCCTTTGCTCTGTGCTGCTGCCTGCAGGAAGGACACTCTGAGCCCTGCAGTCTCTTTCACCCATTTGTTGACAATCTATAACATAAGTATTTGTGTAAAGTGTAATGGGTAAGCATTAGTGGTGGTGTAGAAGGATCTGTGGTTGATATGCCGATGTCTGGCAGGTACAGTCGGTGGTAAATTAATGCCAATGACATCAACATAGCTTGTGAGTTTATTGTTACTTGGTGAGCTGTCATTGTGGACAGAAATGTCACCGTCTGTTTTTCACATCTCTTACTTATAGTGAGTGTGCAGGTCCCTCAACCAGGAGGATCTCGAACATCACAGTAGGGATGTGTCTCTAGAACCTTCTCTTAAAGGAGCAGTGGCTGATGGCAGCAGCTGGTAAGATGCCCACTGCCTCACAGGGCCTTGAAGACAACAGTATTTCTATATCACAAGCAGGGTTGAAAGGCATCTTAGAGACTGTTCTATTGCTCTGAAGAGACACCATGACTAAGGCAACTCTTATAAAAGGAAGCATTTCATTGGGACCTTCTTTACAGTTTTAGAGGGTTAGTCCATAATCAAAATTGAAAGCAGGCAGGCACAGCACTGGGGCAGCAGTTGAGAGCTTTATACCCCGATTTGTAGGCAGCAGACAAAGAGACTAGACCCGCTGTATACTTTTGAAACCACACAGCCTACCCCAGGTGGCATACCTCCTTCAACAAGGCCACACCTCAAGATCCTTCTCAAACATTTCCATGAACTTGGGACCAAGCATTTAAACATATGAGCCTTCAGGGACCACTGTCATTCAAACCACCACAGAATCCCACTAAAATCCATGTCTCCTAGAATTCTCGAATTGCCTTTTACTTGGTCAGCTAACAGTTTGGAGATAAGCCATTTGATTCTAGTGGGTTCTGATCCAGTGTCTAGTGTCTTTGTTAGATAACCAGCAAATGTAGAAGCTGAGGTGGGGTGTTGAAACAGAGAGGCAGGAGCTGGAGCTACGATGCCACAGAGTACAAGAATACCCAGGTCATCAACATCCAGAGCGGCGGATGGATCCTACCAGGACCTTTAGAGGGAGTGCAATCCTCTAACTCCTAACTCAGATATCTGCAAGGCTTTGTTCCCAGAACCTCAGGCAGCTGTAATCCCAGGACTTGGGAGGGAGAGGCAGGTGGATCTCTGAGTTTGAAGCCAGTCTATCTGGTCTAGAGTGAGTTCCAGGACAGCCAGAGCCATATGACAAGACCCTGTCTCAAAACAAAGTTACTAGAATGTTCAGGTCTGGGCTTTGTAGCTTCATGATAGAGCATTTTTCTCTGAGTTCCATCCCGCGCGTGCGTGTGCGTGTGCATGTGTGTGTGTGTGTGTGTGTGTAAAAGACCAGAAGAGGGAGAGAGAGAGTGTGTGTGTGTGCATTACTTGGAATTGTTCCCCCTATGGGGGCATTAAAGACCTGACCTTCTTTATTGGGCTGAACTTCCATAGCTTGTGTCCAAACACATGCACACACTTAACTGCTTACAAACACATGCACACACTTAACCGCTTACAGGGCACATGACCGTCTGTAGGAGGTTGGGTCTGGGACAGGCTTTGCACCTTCCCCAAACCTCTCCTGACTGAATGTACTCCAGTGTCCTCCAGGAATTCCACTGAGGGGCACCCAAAGTCCTGGTCTCAGGGGAGGGGGTAGGTGGAGAGCTGGGGCTCCCCACATGCTGTATGTTCCACACTGCACGAGGCCTCGCCATTCTCTGAGTGGCTTCAAATAGTCTGTCCTGTAACAAAGTGAGTCACAGACTGCAGGCACAATTATTGAAGCCAAAATTAAAGTTGTAGTGGACTTCAGAGAATTTGAGTCTACAGTGAATTTACCTTCTTCTAATGTAGGAATCTGGTTCTCACACATCAGAGGCGAGAGAGAGAGAGAGAGAGAGAGAGAGAGAGAGAGAGAGAGAGAGAG
>NW_021604615.1:6397284-6403623 GCF_004785775.1 Grammomys surdaster
AGAGAGAGAGAGAGAGAGAGAGAGAGAGAGAGAGAGAGAGAGAGAGATCACATAGGTGGGATAGATGGGAAAAGAAAAGAGAAAACGACTTATTTTCTGGAGACTTCTCCAGCACCTGCCCCATCCCAACCCAGCCCAGGCTCAGGAAGAAGTGGAATGCCAGCCACAGTGACAGAGTGAAGGACAGGCAGTCTGGCAGCAGCAGGTGTCTGGGGCAGGACACTAGACCTGATTAGCACTGTGACCGTGCAATGTCCAGGAATAGGTCTAGAAATTTAAAACAACAGAAGCCCTCAGCCGATGCCAGAGGCCCTGCGTGGGACTGGAATATGCAGATGCTGGCTGGTTCTATCTGATGGAAAAGGGTCCCTGTGTGACCTCTGCTCCCTGCCTCCATTCCTGCAGAGGAGAGAGAGGCTCCTGGGTTTCTGCTGGGCTGCCTTCTCCTCTGCGGACAGCGGGAACCACACAGCTTTGCTGCCCCTGCCAGACTCAGCTAGAGTGGAGTAGCATAAAAGCAAATGTACCTCATCCTGTTATCTTCTCAGTGATAGGACAGTGGGTTTCAGCTTGCCATCCGCACACAGACCATGGGCTTTGCTGATATTCATCTTCCCTCTCTCTTGTGTAACTCAACATTTAAAAGAATTAGCACAGTATAATAAGACATGGGAAATCAGTTGGGAAATATGAAAAGATAGTGATAACTACTGGGGGCCTTGGGATGTACCTCAGTTGTTGAAGTCCATACCTAGCCCTGAGTTTTATTCCCATAGATGTGTAAATCGGTCACAGGGGCTGTGTCTGATGTCACAGCACTTGGGAGTTGGGAGCAGAAGGATCAGGAGTTGTTGTCTTCAGCTGTGTAAGAACTTTGAGGGCGCCAGGCAGTGGTGGCGCACGCCTTTAATCCCAGCACTTGGGAGGCAGAGGTAGGCAGATTTCTGAGTTTGAGGCCAGCCTGGTCTACAGAGTGAGTTCTAGGACAGCCAGGGCTACACAGAGAAACTCTGTCTTGAAAAACCAAAAAAAAAAAAAAAAAAAAGGTTTGGTGTGGCGGCATGCCCATCTTTAATCTTAGCACCCAGAAACAGAAGCAGGCAGGTCTCTGTGAGTTTGAGGCCAGCTAGGTTACACAGTGGGACAGACCCTGCTGCTGCCTCATCCAAATCTATAAAAGACACACCAGGTTGTTGCAAGGAGAGATGCAAAGGTAGACGCTGAAGGGCAAGACACCTTAACTGAAGGGAAAACCGAGTTGCATGAAATTATATTTAGGGTCAGAGTCTCGGGGGTGGTGTGGGGACAATGACAACAACATACCAATAGGTACAGGAGTTCATAGATCTATAAGGAAGACTTGCCAGCTAGCAGGAGAGCAAGGCAATGACACTCAGGGATGGGAAAGGTGTGGGCCGGGCGGTGGTGGCGCACGCCTTTAATCCCAGCACTTGGGAGGCAGAGGCAGGCGGATTTCTGAGTTCGAGGCCAGTCTGGTCTACAGAGTGAGTTCCAGGACAGCCAGGGATACACAGAGAAACCCTGTCTCGAAAAAACCAAAAAAAAAAAAAAAAAGGGATGGGAAAGGTGGATCTGGTAAGCCACAGGGGAGTGCAGTCTCAGGTCACCATCACCTCAACACTTTTAACACGTCCTCCTTCCTCCCCCGTCACGTGGCACCGATCTTGACAGTTACATATCCACACCAGGGAACGTGGACACCACTGTGAGCATTTGGAAGAGCAGTTTAGAAGGATTTTTAAAAGCCTGGGAAAGGAAATCGGCACATCCGATGGGTGCCCACCCATAGGCCCACGTCTCCTGCGGTGCTTGGCTCAGTAGCACCTTTTATTCTCTGGTTTGGCTGCAGTCTTACAGTGAACCCCTACTTGCCCCCTCAATATTCTGATTTACACGGGTGTCCACTCTTTTGACACTGAGACACCACAATATTGTCGACTACAAAGTTCATGCCCCAAACTGAACAATTGAGTTATCAAAAGGGAAATTGCAACAAAAAAATCTCATGTTTTAACTAAATTTATAATCTTTTTCGGTTGGGCGACATTGTTAACTGTTCCTGGATGCATAAAGCCCATGGACTGGGTTGGCAACTCCTAATGGCCAACATTTTAAAGGCTGCAAGTTTTCTTGAGATAATTGTGTGTGTGTGTGTGTGTGTGTTTGTGTGTGTGTGTTTGGGAAACAGTCTTGCCATGTAGCTGTGGCTGACTGGAATTCACTCTATAGACCAGACCAGCCTCAAACTCAGAGATCTAAGACTGCCTGCCTCCCACGTGCTGGGATTTAAAATATTTTTTAAAATCCTTCTTGGTCAGGATTTTCTATAACTTGCTTATAAAGAAACCCTAAGTAACAGGGGAAAACAAAACAAACAAAACAAAAGACAAAAAACCTCCAAAAAACCTGTTTCTTTACTATTACATTAACTCAGTGTCCAAAAGGAGCGCAGGTTCACGGTATAGGCCCAGCGCTCCCTCCCGTGGCCTCTCCATACTGTGGCTTCAGAGTAAAGGTCATTATTCATGGTAAGGCCCTTTGTCTTTTATGCACATAACCCACATCCTAGCTGTCAAACTTCAAGCCAAAAAGCAAAGTTAGTTCATTTAAGGCCTTCCCCGGAACCATGGACTACGTCTCTGATGGATTAGATCTTTGTTCCCGTTTTGGTGGATGATGGGAGCCTGTGGGTTTTTAAGGGCGGAATGGCCCCTCTAAAATGACATCAGTTGTGCTAAGTTCTGGGAGCCTGTTACGGTGTGGGCAGAGGATGCCCACGAGTTGGAGCCAGAACCACACACATAACTCAGACGGCAGGACTGTCAGCCGGCAGCCCCGATTCTCCTGGCAACTTGAAGAACACTGCAGGATGTGTGGAATCCAATCTAACCAGGCTCTCCTGCGGTCACCTTACTATAAGCTCAGCTGTGTCAGCTCTGTCGAGGTGAGAGCCTGCATCCTCCTCACCCTCTTGTGACATCGAGATACTGAGAGCATCGCAGAGGGGTCAGGCTGCCTGCTAGACCCCGCTAAAACCTACCATGGATGCAGTGGAGCCTGGAGAGAGGCTGGGCTGCCTTTCTCCACATACCCCAGGATGGAGGCAGAGGACAGGATTACAATAGGATGTGCGTGTGCGCCCTGGTGTGTGTTCCTTGTGTGTGTGGCCTGTATGGATTGGACCTGCTTGGATGTGGGGAGGATGAAGGGACGCTTGGGGGGTGGGAGTGTCCAGAGATGGACAGACTTGGTGTCTTTCATTAAGTGTACTAGGACTCCTGCCATCTCTGAAACACAGACCAGGGGAGCCGCTGTGCTGCTGGCGCCCTCTGCTGTCAGACCTTCCATTCTACACCCCTAGACCCAGAGATTGAAAATTCACTCAGTCTAGAAAACTCTGGGGTTTCTAGGGAGTTAAATATTAATGAGAAAGAGGATTTCTTCATCAATAAACAGAACTGGGGGGGCCATGTGCATACACAGTTCATTTTCATCCCCCAGCCTCCCTAGGTTACATTTCTGTAACTACCATTAAGGGAACTGTGGCCCTAAGGCACAGACAGGTCTCTCTTAGAAATGTCTAGCATTCTATCTCTGGGCTTTTTCTAGTCCGGAGAAGTCTCAACTCTTTGGGGCATCCCAGAACTGCCCTGGAATGAGGTATCTCATTGGCTACACAGTGACAGGAAGCAACTTAGTGGTTTATTCTATCTCACAGCTCTGAGGATCTAGTCTGAGGCAGCTGGTTCTGTTGTGTCCGAGTCAGGAAGCAGAGAACAAAGAGCCGGGGTGCTAAGATCACTCTGGGTTTGATTCAGTCCAAGCTCCGCAAGCCAATGGTGTGGTACTATCCACATTGAGGGTGGGTTCTTCCTGCACCCACCCAGTCTAGAAACTGTCATAGACAAGCACAGAGGTTTGTCTCCTAGGCAATTCTGCCTGTAGCTCCCCCAACCATCACAAATGACTTGGCCTCCGTGGCTGAGTCCACTTGGAGTAAAGGAGGAAGAAAGCTGGAAGCTCCATAGAGGGAGTAGAGCCAGGTGTGTGTGGAAAAGCTACAGACCAGACCAAGCTTTCCCTGGCTGTCTAGGTCCCCTGTGTGTGTCAGAAGCCCCCAGACCCCATGTGACATGACACCCGGAAGATCTGGACATAACTGTTTCCAGAACATGGGGTCTGATGTGTTGGGTACCCACGCTGGAGGGTGTTGAGCAAGACAGGTTCAGGAGCCGGGCAGTGGTGGCGTACGCCTTTAATCCCAGCACTTGGGAGGCAGAGGCAGACGGATTTCTGAGTTTGAGGGCAGCCTGGTCTACAGAGTGAGTTCCAGGACAGCCCGGGCTATACCGAGAAACCCTGTCTCGACCTCCCCCCCCCCCCAAAAAAAAAAGACAGGTACAGGAAGAACTCTGACTGTCCCTGCAGCGAGTGACAAGGCTCTTATGTGAGAGGTGCCCTTCCTAAGAGCAGAGGAAGAAAGGAATCCCCTGTCTCCCAAGATCCTTAGCTCAGCCCTGGTTCCAACTCGTCATGTGTACCCACAGCATGGGGGCTCCAGTTCTCAAGATGGCTTCCACAGCACCTAACATTTAACAGTAAACAGAACCTGCAGTAAGTGTGTCTGTGTTCCTGTGTTCCAGGGGTCCCATCAGGGGTCTTACCTGGGGAGAAGGTTGGCTTTCTTCCTGGCATTCTTCCATGTGATTTCCAGGGGTGATGACTCCATCACGTTTGCGGGAGCTCCAGGCTGGGCCCTCTGATACCAACATCACAGACAACCCAGGCCCTCTTTGTGGTGAGACAGAATGTATTCTTTTTATATGTGTATGAGGTTTTCCCTGCTTGCATGACTGTGTGCATGGCTGTGCATGGCTGTCCATACCTGGTGTCCTTGAAGTCCAGAAGAAGACATCAGATACCCTGGAACTGGAATGATATCTTTGTGATCTGTTGTCATGTGGGTGCTGGGAATCGGACCCAGGTCCTCTGTTAGAGCAAAAAATGCTCTTAACCACTGAGCCATCTCTCCAGCCCCAATTTATTTTTCTGAAAATTGTATTTTTCTTTAAGAAAGGTTTTATTAATTCTTTGAGAATGTCATGTGATGTATTTTGATATTTACTCCTACTAACTCCCCCAAACTTATCATGGATCTACCCTGCCCTCCCACACCCCCAGGTGGGATTTCTGTGTATTTACACACATATGTCTTTTTCAAATGGTGTTGTCGGCAAAGGAGAAGTGGGCCCAAAGTCCTAACCAGGAAGCTATTTGCAATAGCTACTGAGATGAGAAAACTCAATTTCCTCCAGTGGACTAACACTTGGTATAGCCACCATGTGTCAGGGAAGGCCCATGCTGAGGGGTAGTTGGCCAGCACACAAAGCACTTAACGTGTTTATTGTTGCTTTTGTTATGCTTTTCTGGGTTTTCTCTTTTGGTTTTCTGGGTTTTCTTTTTTGGATGAGGTAGGGAGAAAAAAAATATGACATTGGGTAGATACGGAGGTAGGGAAGGATCTGGGAGGACTTGGGGAGGGGAAAGAAAATGATCAAAAATATATTGTCTAAAAAATTTAAAAACAATAAAAAATGGGCTAGAGAGATGGCTCAGCGGTTAAGAGCATTGACTGTTCTTCCAGAGGTCCTGAGTTCGATTCCCAGCAACCATACGATGGCTCACAATCATCTGTAAAGGATCTGATGACCTCTTCTGGTGTGTCTGGAAACAGCTACAGTGTACTCATACAAATAAAATAAATTAAAAAAAAAGAATCTTTTTAAAAAACAATAAAGCCGGGTGGTGGTGGCACACGCCTTTAATCCCAGCACTTGAGAGGAGGCAGAGGCAGGCAGATTTCTAAGTTCGAGGCCAGCCTGGTCTACAGAGTGAGTTCCAGGACAGCCAGGGCTACACAGAGAAACCCTGTCTCGAAAAACCAAAAACCAAAACAAAACAAACAAAAAAAGCAATAAAAATGTAATAACAAAAATAAACAGAACGTGTTGCTTTCATTAAGCGTTTGACACACTTGCTGGTGAAATCTCTGTGCTCCATTCCCCTTCCCATCACTCCTATATTTTTGACTCACTTTTACACTTTTAGGGGACTTGTGTGGGTGGGCAGGTTGAATCCTAGTGGAACTGACCAGGCATCCAGGCTGAATTCTGAGAACAAGCTCTGTGGCAACCACCCTGTCCAGGGTGCATGGCGAGAGATAGGACGCACGCGCGTGGTAAGGAGATGGAGCGAGGCTGGGATGCAAGGCTGGGGTGCAGCGACGCATGCGCGTGGTAAGGAGATGGAGCGAGGCTG
>NW_021604615.1:6403633-6410488 GCF_004785775.1 Grammomys surdaster
GAGATGGAGCGAGGCTGGGTTGCAAGGCTGGGGTGCAGCGACGCATGCGCGTGGTAAGGAGCTGGAGCGAGGCTGGGATGCAAGGCTGGGGTGCAGCTTGTTGGTAGAGCGCTGTTCTAACATGGTAAGTGGGTTTGGTCTCCAGCATCATGGAAACTGAGTGTGCAATCCCAGCATTCAAGAGGTGAGGAGTGCCGGGCGGTGGTGGCGCACGCCTTTAATCCCAGCACTGGCAGGTGGATTTCTGAGTTTGAGAGTTCGAGGCTAGCCTGGTCTACAGAGTGAGTTCCAGGACAGCCAGGGCTACACAGAGAAACCCTTTCTCGAAAAACAAAAAAACAAAACAAAAAAAAGAGGTGAGGAGTAGGAGGGTCAGAAACCCAGGCCCATCCTCAGTGACAGAATTGTGGCCAGCCTCTGGGCAGCTGGAGACCCTGTCTTAAAAACAACAAAAAGATACATTAGGGTATGTCTATTACTTTTCTCATTCCTGTGATAAAAGCACGTAAAGCAAGGGTATGTTTAGGCTTGGTGTTTACAAGTGGGCTCATCTCATTGTGGAGGGAGAGGCTGGCCGCAAGAGCATGGAGCAGCTGCACCACAGTCAGGACCAGAGAGGCGCGGAAGTTGTTCCTCCAGCCTCTTCCTTGCTCAACCAAGGATGCCAGGGGAATAGAGCCACCCACATTCCCACATTCCGGAAGGTCTTTCCTCAACTATGCCTCTCTGGAAATATCCTCAGACACATCCCGAAGTTTGCCTCATAGAATGCTCTAAGTCATGATAAGTTGAGAGTGGAACTGAACCATCAAAGAAAGGGTATGGGTAACCCAGTATCTCCTGGGTCAGGAGGAAAAAAACCCATGGAAGTGTAAAGCAAGCAAGGCTAAAGTTGAGTCCTGTTACCGAACCTCGAATGGGAAGAGAAAAAACATTAAAATTCCATTCTTGGGAATAGAAGCATGCTGGCATTGTTCCTTGTAAGAATAATTCAGGTCTCCCCCCCAAAAGAAGAGCAACAAGCTGGGGTCCTTCTCTCACCATCCTGTCTATAGGACATTTGAAATAGGGAGAGAGACACCTATCAGAGGTGTCCCCAGAACGCTGCTTCGAGAAGGAGAATAGCTGTTGTAGGGTGGTGTCAATATCGTGACGTCATTTGTTTAACGACGGTGCACATTGACGGCTGTCGTCATACTTCCTGAAGACCCAATTCAACCTGCTGCCTGTTGTAAATAAAGTTTTATTAGAACACATCGGTGTCATTCACTCACTTATATTATTGTCTGTGCCTTTGTTCACATGCAGCAAAGACTGTCTGCTCATAGAACCTGAAGCACCTGCCATCTGCCGCTGCCTTTGCTGATCCGTGCTACGTGTTATCCATAGACAGACACATTGTATCTGTGTTGCAGGATGTAAAGATAAAAGCATGCCTGCTATCCAGGACCCAGACTTGGACAGGAACACATAGCCTGTTTTGTTACTGAAAGAATTTCTGTAAGTAATACAGTCCTGGTGGCACATAGCTGTAATCTCAGCAATTGAGAGAGGGCGCAGAGACAGGAGGACCAGGAATCCAAGGTCATTCTCAACTACATAGCAAGGCTGAGGCCTGAGCTACATGCAATGTGAGACCTAAAAGGTAAAAACAGGTATACCTTTTCGCTCTCTAATTCCTCTCTACTTTTCAGCCTTAAACACTTACTTATTTGGGTAACAGTGAGAACCGGGAAGGAAGGAAACAATGAAAGTCTACCATGCGCCTGACCTGGAATGGTTCACAGCATATTTTTATATGACAGTGTCTATGCATGTGGTGGTTTGAATATGCGTGGCCCAGGAAGTGGCACTATTAGGAGGTGTGGCCTTGATGTAGTAGGTGTGGCCTTGTTGGAGGAAGTGTGTCACTGTGGGGGTGGGCAATGACACCCTCTGCCTAACCATATGGGAGCCGGTCTTCTCCTAGCAGCCTTCAGATGAAGATGCAGAACTCTCAGCTCCTCCTGCACCATGCCTGCCTGGATGCTGCCATGTTCCTGCCTTGATGATAATGGGTTGAATCTCTGAACCTGTAAGCCGGCCTCAATTAAATGTTGTCTTTATAAGAGTTGACTTGGTCATGGTGTCTGTTCATAGCAGTGAAACCCTGACTAAGGTAGTGTGCAGTGCTCTTGGTCCCCTGGGACAGAGTTTGGGGAGGGAGAGGGAAGGAATCTGTTGGGTTTTTTTTTTGTTTGTTTTTTGAAAGATCAGGACTTTAAAAAATGCACTTTTGTAGCCAGGCACAGTGGCAAACCCATTTAATCCCAGCACTTGGAAGGCAGAGGCAGGCAGATCTCTGAGAGTTGAGGCCAGCCTGTTCTACAGAGTGAGTTCCAGGATAAGCAAAGCTATGTGCTGAGACCATGTTGTAAGAAATCAACCAGACAGACAACACACACATCTGTGATGTCAGAAGTGTTCTCCATGGGGACACATGAAGTTGGGAACTCACGCCCCCTTGCCTTTTGGAACACACATTATTTTTAGATGTTTCCAGGCCCTTTGCCCTTAGCAACTGCAACTGCTTTAATCAGTCAGGCACTTGAGTGTCTGCATATCCCAGGAACACAGGCGGGCGAGGGAGCCCGTTATTTATGGAAAGCCTTGTCAGAATGCTTGCATCTTGGAAGAGCTTCACAGAGAGAGACTGTGCCGCGCGGGCCTGCCAGCCATGTTCACATCCATTGGGAATGTCTGAGCTTGGGGTGTGGGGGACTACATCTAGTTCTGCTGTGTGTGCTGGTCCATGGGGTGGGGGTTGGGGACAGTTCCAGGGGAGTGCTGGCCCTGAACACTGTTGCCTAGGAGCAGGGAAGCAGAGAGGCTGACTGAGAGCCAGAGGTAGCAGCATTGCCACCCACGGAAGTAGCTGTCCTGATTCCAGCCTTGTGCTGCTTCTGAGCTAGCTCTGGAAGGCCCTTCTCTGAATGGGTCTGATGTAAGTGGACTCTCAGGGTGAGTCTAGACTAACTGGGGCCCCATGGCTAAAAGGAGAGACTGCCTAATACTCCCATTCTCCTGTGGGACTAGACTATGTGGCTACCCTCCAGTGTTAAGGCTTCCAGGGTAGTCTATGAGCTGGAGCCTATGGGTGTCACTGGTGTCCAGCATCCCTGCTGAGGGCAAAAGCCCACTCCCACACCATCAATTTGCCTAAGGGTCCCACTGCCTTCAATTTCTCTGAAAAGACATCTTGCATTTTCTGCTGTTGGGATAACCAAGTAGAAGATACAAGAAGCTGATTTCTGAGCCTAGCGTGGTGCCACATGCCTTAATCTCAGCACTTGGGAGGCAGAGGCAGGTGGATCTCAGAGTTTGAGACCACATAGTGAGTCCAGGACAGTAAGGGCCACATAAGAGAAACCCTGACTCAAAAAAGAAAAAAAGAAGCTATAACAAATGCATAACAAATGCATAGCACTGCCTGTCAAGTGTGTGTGTGCATGTGTGTGTGCGTGCATGTGTGTGCAAGCATGTGTGCGTGCACGTGCCCATGTATGTGTTGTGTGCATGTGCATGTGTGTGCATGCGCACATATGTGCACCTTGCAGAGAACAAAGCCACTGTCCATGTTGTAGGAACTTAACTCATTACAAATCGCAGGCTCCATTCCTGGCTCCCACTACCCCAGTGCCCAGAGTGCATGATGGCGCCCCACTTAGAGTCTCTCCAAATTCCTTCTTATAGCATGGAGCCTTTGCCTGTAACATCACCACAGAAGCAATCTTCATTGTGCCACCTGAGCTTCCACAGTGCCTTAGGGACACAAGTGACCCAGGGGGCTTCCTTAGGAGCCCAGCCTTGCCCTGTATGTTCTGTTATTGATGGGTCACAATCAGAGCTTGTGCTGGGATGGTAGGGTATAGAAACGAATGCAAAGGAAGAAATCTATATTTCTACTTTGTGTGGTCAGTAAGCACTGCTGTTCACGCAGCTCTGACGAGCCACACAAACAGCATTTATCCCAATATACCCTATGTGTAGACACTTCTCCATCGACCACACCCCTCCACAGGACAGAGGTTCAGTGAGATAAAATAATTTACCATATGTGCCATCTCTAAGCCTGTGTGTTTTCAGTTTGCCATGTAAAAGACTTCTCTCCTCACCTCCGTTATCCATCATCTTTCTTTCCAACTCAAATCAAATGTTGGTGGGCCCACGGGAGACGTGGACGTTTTACCCTGGGGACAAGTCCACAGCCCTCACAAACCTCAGGTCCCATTGTTGTTTTTGGTGAGACAGTGATTCTTCCTGAAGATTGGTTAGTGGTGGACAAGAATCCTGTTTTATTACTCCATGTGACTAGAAGGGCAATGGCTTGGTGCCACGCTGAGAGAAAACCTATTTTTAGAAACTGAGTCACCCAGGGGGGCCGAGATCTGGGAACAGCCCCAGCCCCAGGGTGAAGAAAGGCCCAGGGAGATGTAAGGAGAGCCAGCCATTGAGGAGCTGAAGGGCACAGTGGGGGACTCTGCTTGGGAAGTGCAAAGAGCAAGATGGTCCTGCCATCTGTGGCCAGGAGGCTCTCTCCAATGTGAGTGACAGTGACCCCAGCTCTGAGACAGGCCTGGCCAGCCTACTGAGGGAGCCACAGGGAGCCACAGCTCTGCTGCTCCCTCCGTGGAGCCTGTGGACTCTGCAGCTGGATGGTCACCTGACGGGAGCAGCTGTATCCACAGCAGGGTGATTGATTCTGACGAGGTCCTGAGAGCAGGAGATGCTCTCCACCTGTGCAGCAGCTGGAGGTGCTGCAGCCCATCGCTTCCCACATTCCCAGGCCCCTGGGGAGACACACCCCAGCTTGAGCACCCTCCTCACTTCTCTGCACACAACTGGCTGTCTCCCACTTCAGAAAGTCTGCAGAGAAGCTGCTCTGTCGCTTCATGCCTCTTTCACTCTGACACTGTGTGGGACAACCCCCCGTCTCAGAGGTTGATCTTCCTCCTTTTACCATGGAGGCCGTTGGGCTTAGTGACAAGCAACTCCACTCTCTAAGCCAGCTGGCCAGTTCTCCTTTCCTTTTTGAAATCTCTTATTATTGCCTTTTTCCTTTTTTATATACTCCTAGCAGTATGACCTACATAGGTCGGTTGGCAGGATGAGAAGCTAGATTCAGCAATGTCTCTAAGGAACACACCTCTCTGGCTCTTTGTCCCCCGCTCTTCTGGGGTAGCTGTGAGATGATGCTGCCACAGACACGAATACATTGCCACCTTGGCCTTGAACTCCTAGCCTCCAGGACTGTGAGAAAGGAATGTTTCTTCTTCACAAATTACTGAGTTTCTAGTATCTAGAGACAGCAGCCAGAATGGGGTAAAGTGGAGGGAATAGACTCAAAGGCCAGTGTGAGCAAAGGGTATCTGGAGCCAGCTTGGGGAGACACACTATATGGGGAAAAACAGATGTGGTATCCAGGGAGAAGAGCATTTGGCAGCCAGATAACAAGGTGGGGGTTGGAGGAGTGGCTGTAGCTCTCACAGAGAGCAAGTGCCAGGGAGCAAAGATCCTTGTGTGTGGCAGAGGGCTTCGGAACTGGCTGGTTTCTGTAGTAACTGGGGCCGGGGGTGAGGGGCTCTGAGACCTGGGTGCTGAGGATGAGGCTCACCTGTCAGCCCCACCGTGCAGATGTGCCGTGCAGATGTGCACATGTTACAGGCAGAGGGAAAGAAAACCACCATATGTAAGGGAACCCACTATTTGTGTCACTTCAGGAAAGCGGTCCCTGCTGTCACCCTTCTATGGCGTCAGCAGGATTACCATCTGTGCCCTTGTGGGACGGCTGCAGAGAGTTCATTCCTCAGCCCTCCACACTTCTGGGATGCTTAGCAAGGCAGAAAATCCCAGGATGTAGATGCTGGGGAAATGAGTAAGCATGGCCCCTGGACTTTCAGCAAACCGAGAGTGGGAGAAGCCATATTCCTTCCACAGAAATCCTGAAGCCAGGGTTGGAGAGATGGCTCAGCAGTTAAGAGCACTGACCGCTCCACTAGAGGCCCTGAGTTCAATTCCCAGCAACTACCTGGTGGCTCACCACCATCTGTAATGGGATCTGATGCCCTCTCTTGGTGTGCATGAAGAGAGCTATAGTGTTCTTACACACATAAAATACATTTGAAAAAAAAGAAATTGTGAAGCCGTCAAGCGGCTGGCCCATTGCTGAAGCACATCTGTGCTCTCTGGGAGTATCTGCTTTGGTGGAAACATGGACACAGCCATCCAGAGCCACAGCTGTCCACCCTAGAGTGAGGCTTCGCTCCTGCCCTGGGCCTGGATGGTGGAGGAACTTGGGCTCCTGAGAAGGAAGCAGTTGAATGTCCTGTGACAAAGACGAAGCCACTGAAGCTCTGTGTCACTCAGCAGATGGCAACTTCCACCTAAACTTCACTTTTCCTGCTCCGTTTCACTGCCAGTATAAGGATGTCATAAGCAAAGATGTGTTAAAGCTAGCAGTGACTGACTCAGCCATGCACCTACCATTGGTGACCAACATGGGGCGCTAGTCACCAACTCGGTTCATTGATTACAGATCTGAACATTGCAAATTTATTTAAAAAAAAAAAAAAGATTGGACTGGAGAGATGGCTTAGCCATTAACCTCCTTTACTACTCTACCAGAAGACCTGAGTTTGATTCTCTGAGCCTACGTTGGGTGGCCCACAGCTGCCCATAACTCAGCTCCAGGGACACCTCTGGGTTCCGTAGGTACACATCTTATTGTGTACACACACACACACACACACACACACACACACACACACACAGAGAGAGAGAGAGAGAGAGAGAGAGAGAGAGAGAGAGAGAGAGAGA
>NW_021604615.1:6410498-6415898 GCF_004785775.1 Grammomys surdaster
GAGAGAGAGAGAGAGAGAGAGAGAGAGAGAGAGAGAGAGAGAGAGAGGCCAGAGAGGCAGAGAGGCAGAGAGGCAGAGGCAGAGGCAGAGGCATAGGCATAGGCAGGCAGATCTCTTGAGAGTTGAAGTCAGCATATTCTACATAGTGAGTTCCAGGACAACCAGGGCTATATAAAAAGACCCTATCTCAAAAATTAATCCAACAAACAAAACCCATACATTTGGGTGGGTCTGTGAGGACTTTTCTAGAAAGTGTTGACTGAAGGATAAAGACTTTGGCAGCATGTGGATGGAACTATCCCATGACCTGGGGTCCTGAACAGACTAAAAAGGGGAACAGAGGAAGCCGGCTGTGATGGCTAGTACTGGCGGTCAACTTGACCAGTCTGGGAAGAGATAACCCTTGGTGGGGGCTGCCTCAATCGGATTGGCTTGTGGGATTATCTATTGGGGTATTTTCTTGATTGTCAATCGATGTAGTGGGGTCTAGCCTTCTGTGTGTAGTGCCAGGAGATCTTGGGCTGTATAAAAAAGGTAGTTAAGCCAGGGAGTAAGCACATAGGCAGCTTCCCTCTGTGATATCTGCTTCGAGGGCCTAGCCTGCCTTGCGTTCCTGACTTGGCTTCCCATGGTGAAGGACCGGAAGATGTAAGATGAAAGAAACCCTGTCCTTCCCAAGTTTCTTTTGGTCAAGATGTTGCCCACAGCACCAGAATCCAAACTAGAACACAGCCGAGTGCTCCCACTGCCTCCTCTGCTTCCTGACTTGCCCACGTGCACAAGGAGCCTCCTCACGCCTGCTGGAGCAGACTGAGCCTCTAACCAGGAGCCCAGTAACCTTGTTCTACCTTAAGCTGCTTTCCCAGGCACCTTTTCACAGGAACAGATGTGACACAGGTCGTCACTCACAAGGGGACTGTTAGACACATGATGATTGTATCATTTCCCACCATGGTAAAGAATTACTTTTGTGTTGCTGGGACCTCTGGCTGCCCCTGGAATCTGAAAGTCCTTCAGTGGCTACTGGAGTTCCTTAGGAAGCTGGGGAGACCAATATTTCCTCATGGCTGTAGCCTTTCCACCCAGACATTTATGGAGCAGTGCATACCGGTGTATAAAATAAAACTTCACCGGCTCCCATGGCTGTCCTGCTTCTTGGTTACAGCCAGATTAAAACACCAGATTTGGACAGCACAGCAGGAGGTGGCAGGGCTGTGGGCCTGCACTACAAGGCTCATCAGCAGAGTCTCAGGAAGCAGGGGAGAGTCAGGGGCACAAATATGGACAGGACATGGAAATTATGGGGCCTTAGACCCAGCTAGCCATCCCAGAGTATGCAAGAACCATGGGAAAATACCAAAGTGAGTATTTGTGGAATCGTTAATTCCAGAAGAAAAGGAAATAGGGCATGGGAAATATCTGAGAGTTCATGGCCAAGAATGTTTGGAAGGAACAAGGCTCCAGGGAAGCAGACAGAGAGACAGTATATGGAGGGAATAACCATATAGCATCCCAAGGGCAGCCTCTGTGCAGCCTCTGTGCAGTGGCTTCAACCTGAGGGGAAGGAGACCTCCTTACACAGAGGAAAAACACTGAGGCTTACTGTGCATCTGAAACTACAAGAATCTGACAAAGCTAAAACACCTTAAACGACTTAAACAAAAATCTTACAAACCCAGATTTTTATACTGGGAAATTGTGTCTTTCAAAATTGAAAGGCAAAGGGAGACACTAGCTATGGACCATGAGAAGGAAAACAGAGACACAAACATATCCTAAAAGCAGGGTCTTCTGAGCACTGGGCGCCAGGCCCTAGAGGACTATGGGAGGCTATTGGTGTATGCAGCACAGAAAAACCTAGGTCCTCAGCTTGACAGTGGCCACGTGCTCTGGAGGACAAGAGTGTGTACATCTGCAGGGTGACTGCCAGGCTGCTCTCCTGTCAGAGTGGAAATCTGTGTGAGCTGTGGAAACATCGTGGGTTTGGGCTGAGCTGTGGAGGGTAAGGTAGGCGGAACAAATGTGTGTGTGACCAAAGTGAAATCCAACAAAACCAAAGCAGTTGCGACTGGAAGGCAGAACACAGGCTACACGTGATCACAGCTGTTCAGAACTACCTGGTGTTGGATGCCTGAGATCCAAACACAAGCTACTAGACAGAAAAAGCAGGCAAGTGTGAGCCAGAGAGAGAAGAAAAGCCACGGGTAGAAAGTGATTCTAGAATGCTCACCCTTGCCAGACACTTGTGGGACACTTTTATGAAACAGCTTGTCACTAAACCATCGAGGAAGGCTCGGCAAACTTCAGCGACTAAATACAAACCGTAGTAACCATCCACATTGACGGTTAAGTTAGAACTCTAAGATCTGTGTGGACAGCTTGAAGAATCAGTTTGGTGAATGAAAACTGACCCTGGGGAAAGCGTTTGAGACAAGATCTCAGGTAGCCTGGATTGGCCTCAGATTTGTTCTGTAGCTAAGGATGACCTTTGACCTTTTGTTTTCCTGCTTTCACCTGCTCTCATTCTGAGATACAGGTGTGAAGCGCCACATTTGGCTTATCCCAGCTGATCTTGGCTGTCAACTTGATGTGCCTGAGAAGAGGAAAATCTCGGTTGGCCTGTGGGCGTGTCTCTGGGGCATTTTTGGTTTAATTGCTATTTGATGTGTGGGTGTGTGTCTGGGCAGGATGCATGAGGAAGGTAGCTGAGCAAACCAGAGGAAGCAAGCCAGTTGCTGCATGGTCTCTGTTTCAGTTCCTGCCCCCAGGTTCCTGCTGTGGCTCCCCTCAGTGAAGGAGGACTGTAACCTGTAAGCCGTACAAACCATTCCTTCTCCAGGTCACTTCTGGTCAGCGTTTATCACTTCATCAGAAAGAAAACTAGGACACTCTGGAATTTTATAAAATATTTAGAACTGTCTTGCCTGGCTTCCTAACAATACGGCACAGATTTTCCCCAGAGAGTATGGCTTTATCTTATATGAATATTGCAATGCGCACATCCTTCTGTGTCTCCCTGTTTTGTCCTATGCTGTGCTTATAAAGATCATCTGTTTCGTTACAAATCACAAGTGGTAATGTGACCCATCTGGGCGTGACTTCGGGAGCACCTTCTGCCTTCTTTGGGTGAAAGATGCACAGATTTGGAAAGAAAGGCAAGGCGGTTGCTTTCCAGCTTAGTGAGTGGTTTTTCAATTTTTTAAAAAAAATTATTTATTTAATATATGAGCCCTCTGCTGCATATACATCTGCTTGCCTGAAGAGGGCATCAGATTCCCCCTATAGATGGTTGTGAGCCGCCATGTGGTTGTTGGGAATTGAACTCATGACCTCTGGAAGAGCAGTCAGTGCTCTTAGCCGCTGAGCCATCTCCCTAGCCCCTTAATGTGCAGTTTTTATTAAATTTTTACTTGGTGTGTGTGTGCTCACACGCGTGTGTATGTGGAGTTCAGGTGTATATGTAGTCAGAGGACAACTTGTGGGATTTAGTATTTCCTTCTACTATGTTGGTCCTGGGAATGGAATTCAGGCCATCAACTTTGGTAACAGGCACCTTTGCATGCTTTAGAATTTTTGTGTGTTTGCTTAGCTTTTAGAGATTTATTTTTATTTATGTGTATGCGGCAGGAGGTGGTTTCTGTGGAGCACAGAGAAGGATGTTGGATCCCCTGGAACTGGATTTGCAGGTTGCTGTGAGCCATCCGGCACGGGTGCTGACAACCAAAGTCATGTCCTCGGCAAGAACAGCGACACTGAGCCGTCTCTCTAGACCCCTGAGGAAAGGGGTTTTTGTTTAAAGATTTATTTATTTTATGTATATGAGTACACTGTCTCTGTCTTCAGACACACCAGAAGAGGGCATCAGATCCCATTACAGGTGGTTGTGAGCCACCGTGTGGTTGCTGGGAATTGAACTCAGGACCTCTGGAAGATCAGTAAGTGTTCTTAACCACTGAGCCATCTCTCCAGCCCTTGTTTTTGTTCTTAAGTGTATTTGTTTTAGATGTATCAGTTCCCATTTTATTTAGTAGAGCTGTGTGGACATCTTTGCAGGATCTATAGTCAGCACATTAGGAAACTGGCTTTAGTTGGGACAGAGCTCTCTCCAGCTCTTCTCAGTGAGACTTGAAGGAGTAGGAGAGGCCCAGCCAGGCTACAGAAGCTCAGAGACGCATGAGTCAAGCCCTCCCCAGCCCCTTGTGGTGTTCTGTGCCTGACTTTGATTCCCCTCAGGCCTTTGTCCATCTGTCTCGACTGCCAAGGTGGTGAACACTTACTTGATCAAGGGTTATGTTTATCAGCAAGAACTATTCTAAGAAATTATACACATTTTATGAGGAAGTTAAATGTTCTCTAACATAATTTTATAAATAGATATTAGAGGTTTTTTTTTTCTTTTTAATTAACTAAAAGTCTCCAGAGTTATCCTGTATTTGCTGATCTTTGAGGAGCAAAGTTGACTTGCTTGTGTCTGAGGATGACTTTGAACTTCGAATCCTCCTGTCTGAATCTCTTGAGTACTGGGATTGCTGGCATGTGCCACCATGTGTGGTCTGCACAGTGACAGAGATGGAACCGAGGGCTTTGTGGATGCTAGGCAGTCAGTTTGCCATCTGTTCTAAAATTAAGCATCTACTTTGCTTCAGTCTGTTTGTGCCACTGAGACAAAACAGAACAGATGGGTCATCAATAAAGCACAGACAGTTATTACCCATCGCGCTGGAGGCTGGGGAGCCGAGATCAAGGCTTCAGCAGGCCCGTTTGTCCAGGGAGGACTCAGTCTTGCTCAAGATGGTCTTGGAGTAATTTGTCCTCACAGGGTAGAGCACCCCATCCCAGCAGGAAGAGTGGGCATGAAAGCCTCTTTTGAGTCTCAGTCCACTCACAAGGGGAGCGCTCATAGTGTGTTCACTCTCCGAGGCTCCACAGGTCTCTTCCCTCATCATCTGTGGAAGTTCAGTCTGTGGAGTTTGGAGGAGATCATGAAGTCATGAATAAACTGATTGATTCATACTGTCTGAATTCCAGGGCTTAGGTAGATGTTGGAGCGAGTGATCGTTGTCTTCTTGTTGTGCATCCAAACCAAAATGGACTCTGCTGTGTCTGTGTGTGTGTGTGTGTTGGGGGTGGTTGTATGTGATTGTGTGTATGTGTATACATGTGTGTCTGTATGTGTTTATGTGTGTGCCTGTCTCCCTGTGTGTATGTGAGTGTGTGTCTGTCTGCATGTGTATGTGAGGTTGTGTGTGTGTGTGTGTATCTTTGTGTGTGTGTCTATCTCTGTGCCTGTATGAGTGTGTGGGGGGATGTGTGTGTATTGGAGCTTGTGCACACGTGAGTGAGCCAGCAAGCCAGAGAGAGAGAGAGAGAGAGAGAGAGAGAGAGAGAGAGAGAGAGAGA
>NW_021604615.1:6415908-6418716 GCF_004785775.1 Grammomys surdaster
GAGAGAGAGAGAGAGAGAGAGAGAGAGAGAGAGAGAGAGAGAGAGAGTCCATATGTGTGTCTATGGATGTTCATATGGAAGCCAGAAGTTAACCCTGGATACTATTCCTCAGGTCACCATCCATCTTGGATTTTACTCAAAGTCTCTCATTGGTTGGAGCTCAAGTAGGCCAGGCTGATAGATCAATGAGCCCCAGGGACCTGCCTGCCTCTGCCTTCTTAGCTCTGGGATTATATGTGTGTACCACCATGCTGAGTCTTTTTTTTTTTTTTTTTTTTTTTGCCTTTTTGAACTCTGGTCCTTAAACTTGCCTGGCAAGTACTTTTCAGACTAAGCCATTTCCCCAGCCCCAAGGAACCTAGATTTTTTTAAAAATATGGATGTTGGTTCTGCCCAGAAACCAATGTGTCTCAAGTAAGGCTTTACCTACAATTCAGGTCAGCATTTGAGCTACCAGACTTCTGCTTTCTTGTTGAAACCCTGCCAGAGTCACAGTCCTCCTGTGCCAAACTCTAGTGGCAGGAAGGAGAGCCCCAGCATAGCTCAGAAATCACTTCCATGTCTGGAAGGTGTGACCTGCCTGTCTGGGGCCTGGGGCTTTCAGAGCTGGCACTTTCTAAGACAGAATTCCAGGAAGCAGGACACTCCCCAGCTCTCCTCCAGGATCTGTCAAGTCTCTTCTCTCCAAACCATCCTTGTCACATGCCTCTAAATTCTCCCCAGTCCCTAGTGTGGTCTGTGGAAAAACCCAGGTCTTTCTGGTGTATCTGGTCCAGCAGTCTTAACATGCTTAAGGCAAGGATCTGTCCCTTTGCTGAGGTCTTTGAGTCACCCGGAAGTAGTTCCCAATCAGCTCCACCACCAGCCTTCTGCCTCAAAGCCTTTTTCCCAGGACTTTCATTCCGGGGTCCAAGTGTTAGTTTTTAAAAGTCAGGATTCTCTTGAAAGCCATTAAACAATCCATAGGGTCTTTTAAATCAAGGATTTAAAGGCTGTTATCAGGCTTGGCCACTTAGGGGTCACAATTTCCCTTGCTTTCCTGTGATATAACCTAGGTCAGGGTGGCAGAGATGGATGACTCTGACCCAGTGACCAGAACATCCGCGAGGAAGCAGGCTGTCACTCATAATGCCAGTCAAGGTACCAGCCCCATTCTGGCAAGGCCAGTCTTAGGGGAAGTACCTCCAGTACCTCCTCTCTCTCTCTCTCTCTCTCTCTCTCTCTCTCTCTCTCTCTCTCTCTCTCTCGCTCTCTCTCGCTCTCTCTCGCTCTCTCGCTCTCTCGCTCTGTGTGTGTGTGTGTGTATGATGTGTGTATGTGTGTGTGTGTGTGTGTATGTGTACACACTCTGCTAGGAGGCTGGTCAGAGTGTTAGGAAGGATGGAGAGAGGACAATACAAAAGCCTCTCCCTGTACCTCTGCTGATCTCACAGGAGACCATAAACCCAACAGGTTTCTGAAGTCTGAAGTCAGGCACTACTGCTGGACAAAAAACTTTTAAAAGTAGAAGAAAATTAAAAGAACTGTACAATGAACCGCTCCAAGGACCACAATAGGCTTGGTCTCTATTACATCCTTGTCAGGGAGCACAGGGTCTCCAGATGTTCTTCTGATGGAGCATCTCTGGTCTCTGGATGTTCTTCTGATGGAGCACCTCTGGTCTCTGGATGGTCTTCTGATGGAGCACCTCTGGTCTCTGGATGTTCTTCTGATGGGGCAAATGAAGCAGGCAATGGTCCTTTGTAGCCTATATGATCACGACTAAGCAGTCCAGGCGAGTGTGGTTGTCTGTTGGGCTCAACCCTTAGAGACAGGAAAGCACAGTCATCACAGCTGGGCTGGGAGCAGCCCGAGGCCAGGAATGTCCGAGAAGTGGGCTGTGGCCTTGATAAGGTTTGGCTTGGCAGATCTGATAGTGAGTGGTGTCCTTCAAATTGAGCAACTTGCCCAGAGTCACACCCAGCTGTCTGGCCCATCATTTCCCTCTCCCTTCTTCCTTCCTTCCTTCCTTCCTTCCTTCCTTCCTTCCTTCCTTCCTTCTTTCCTTCTCCTTCCTTCCCTCCCTCCCTCCCTCCCTCCCTCCCTCCCTCCCTCCCTCATTTCGTGTGTGTGTTTGTGTGTGTGTGTGTGTTCAAAGACAGGGTATCTCTGTGTAGCCCTGTCTGTCCTGGAACTTGCTCTGTAGATCAGGCTAGCCTCAAATTCATAAGAGATCTGCCTACCTGTGTCTCCTGAGTTCTGGGATTAAAGGCACGAGGCAAAACACTTTTAAAGGTAGAGAAAGTTAAAAGAATTGTACAAAGAACAATATGTGTCCTCCACCCAGATTCCAAAACCACCTAATGCCTGCCCCCTGGGTTCTCAAAGCGCACAGGAGCACCCAGAGCTCTGCGACACATTCCAGGGTGTGTTTTCTAATACTCTTTCCTGAGGACATTCATCTGTGTGACAGTTATACCATTATGAGAACAAAAATTACTTTAATTCAATAACACCATATCATGTAATTTTTATATTCAAATTCTCTGGATTATTCCAAGTATCTTTAAAACACACGCGCGCGTGCGCAAGCGCACACACACACACACACACACACACACCTATTTTCTGATTTTGGAGCCAGTCGGATTTTACTTCCTGAGTTTCAGGTCTGCCCATCTCTGGTGTGCCCCAAACCCATCAGGAATTTCGGGGTTTGTATGAAGAATGTTTAAAGAATTGATTGCGTATAGAATGTCACTGTTGATCAACATGTGGTGAGCAAGGGGGACGTCAAGGGGGACGTCAAGGGGGACGTCAAGGGGGACG
>NW_021604615.1:6418726-6427612 GCF_004785775.1 Grammomys surdaster
CAAGGGGGACGTCAAGGGGGACGTCAAGGGGGACGTCAAGGGGGACGCCCCTCCTTTGCTGACCTGGGATGTGGCTCTGCAGTAAGCCAGGGATCCTTCATGGATGTGGTCCTTAGGCCTCTGTCCAGGCCCATCCATCTGGGTTTGCCTTGAGCCCAACTCCACGAGAAACCACAGCGTTGGGCCAGTTCTTGGCCTGCCATGGTGTCCCTTGGACATGCTATTGCTGTTTCTACCCTTTCCTAGTCAATCCAGCTCTTACAGTGTACCAGCTGGAATAGTGATTACGTGAGCCAGTCTGGGGACAGATAATGACAATTTTATGGCAGTAGGTCTCAATGGAATCATCTTTTTATTGCTTTTTAAAGTTTAATCTCAATCTCCTCTCCTTTGTGTTCTCTTTGTCTCTCTGTCTCTGTCTCTCTCTGTCTCTGTCTCTCTGTCTTTGTCTCGCCTTTCTCTGTCTCTGTCTCTCTCTCTGCATGTGTGCATGTGTGTACACGTGCCACAGAGGCATCTTTCAGGAGTCACTCTTCTCCCTCCTCTCTTGTGGTTCCAGGAAGTTGAACTCGGATCATCAGGCTTGCCGACAAGCACCTTCACCTACTGAGTTGTCTTGCTGGTCCTGAGTCACATTTTAATTTTAACTTGTGGGGTTGGAGCTATGGCTCAGCACTTAAGAACACTGGCTGCTCTTGCAAAAGACCCGGGTTCAGTTCCCAGCACCTACACGGCAGCTCACAACTGCCTGTAACTCCAGTATCGGAGGATCTCAATACCCTATCAATACCCAAATATTCGATAATGTTTTCATATCTTACACTTATTTTTATTTTAATGATGACATTTTTGGTTTAAGTTGTTATCACTGGTATTTACTGATGAAGTTGATCATAACTTTATGGTTTTCCCTTCATGGATAGCCTGTATTTACCTGCTGCTCTGTTGTTTTCTTTTTTCTCTTTTGTGGGAGGAGATATTTCCACGCAAACGGTACTTGCTTTGTCCTTTCACATCTTTATGCCTTTCAATTCCCTGGATTTTTACCCATGATCCCTTACTGCATTTTTACTGTTGTAATTACCCATGATCCCTTACTGCTGTGGAATACAGTTCCCCACAGTGAGCATTTCATTTTAGTCACAAGGTAATATTTCCCACTCATGGATATGTCTGACCTCTGGGCAGTTTGCAGTAGGGGTTTGAGGATGTCACCTCTGTCCACTTAACAGTAAGCAGTCATGAAACCCACTAGTTTCAGTGTCTCTGGCTACACTTTCTCTTCCCAGTGATCACCAACCTGGAGAGCTGGCTACCTGGGCATGGCTGCCTGTCCCTGCTTGTGGCTGTCTATGACACTTGAGAACACGGTTGAGTCCCTAACGCACTGAGGAAACATCAGAAGAGCTGAAACCCCACAGGGGAACATCTGATCCATCTTGATCTCATTATTGGCCACCAGACATAAGCATAGGGTCATCTTATGGCCACTCCACCCATGCAGGAGGGTGCTGAAGCAGAAAGGAGGGTGGGACCATTTCAGACCAGAGACTGGAACTGTGTTTCTTGGTGGTTGTTGTAAGTGCTGGACTATATATAACCCAGATCTACAACTCGAAGCCCACCCTAAGAAGACACAGTGTGAAGTGCCAGGTGCACCCAGGAAGAGTCTTACCTGAACCCTCACCGCAGGACTTAGTGAAATAAAAGCATGCTGTTTAAGCCCCTCCATCTGTGGCACATCTTTTACAGATGCTTTAACCAATCAACCAACGCAAGTGGTAACCTACTACAGAAACATTTTCCAAGCCTGACATCAGTTTTGCAAGGTTGCAGCCTTGAACTTGACCATGCATAGAACAGGCTCTGTGCACCAGATCAGCAAGAGGCTGCTGTACCATCGAGACCACCAGATCACCGACCTACGTAAAGAAGTCAGGGGTGCAGAGTTTACCCCTTCTCCCCGCACGGCTGCCCTCTTGGGTAGAGACACTGTGACATGGCCTCAGGAGAGGGGTTTCCCTTGAGCCAGCTCTGGCTGGTATATGAAGATCTATCTTCACCAGGAGTCACATACTGTTCCTTGCTATGGTCCCCAGAAGCTGAGCCCAGTCCTGGAATCCAAGTCCATGAGCCTCCTTGTCCAGCCATGTGCTGACCGTCTATCAGGACGGTCTACTAGCTGAGCCCTCTCGCTGTGCTCATTGGTGGGTTCTTCCTATGATATGGAGATGAATTCCCAGAAGTTAGGGAGCCTCTGGGCATCAGAGATGCTCCAGTTCCCCCCCAGGGGCAACCACACCTCTCCCAGATCCTCTACAGGATCGTGTCAAGCCCCCAGTACATGACTGCTCTCGTCTCAGCCCAGTCACTGTCCTTGGTGTGTGCTGTTTCCAAGGCAGCTAAAGTACCTGTCACTGAACCTACCCTACTGGGATCCAGTTCTTGGGTGGGTCCCACTGCCCATCGGGTTGAATCACTAATGAGGAAGGAGGGACACTCAGTGGATGCACAGACCTTTTGATTTGGGCTATCCTGGGTCTCCTGGTTCCTGTTTGGCTGGGAGGTCAGTACAGCTGAAGCTGGCAGAGACTCACGTTGTGTAGGTTCCTCCAATGGTGGTTTAGAATGTGGGTCCCTGCCGGGCAGTGGTGGCGCATGCCTTTAATCCCAGCACTTGGGAGGCAGAGGCAGGTGGATTTTTGAGTTCGAGGCCAGCCTGGTCTACAGAGTGAGATCCAGGACAGTCAGGGCTACACAGAGAGACCCTGTCTTAATCTCTCCCCCCCCCCCAAAAAAAAGAATTATTTAGAATATGGGTCCCTAAGCAGCACTGTGCGAGTAGGACTTAGAGAGGGCGGCCTGTAGGCTGTAGCAGGCACTAACACAGAGGATGCAAGAGTGGTGCAGCTGACCTCATTCTGGTGCTTTAGCCTCAATGTCAGGGCTAGGGTTCTGCATATTGAGATACCACTAAGTATAGGCTGTCCATCAACCAAGTTCTTTATAAAACTTGAGCTTTGATGGATTTGGGAATGTGTGGCCCTATTCTCCCTCTGGTGGACTCGTCAGCCTCTTACTTAGGCTGGAGGACCTTGAGGGCACAGAGGCCTTCTGAAAAGGCTATCCAGCTATCTGTACCAGGTTTTATAATAGCAGACAATAGGTATGGTGGTTCATGCCTGTGACCCCAGCACTTGCAATCAGGGAGAGTCTTGAACTATGTAGCAAGACCTTATCTTAAGCAAACACTCCCTGTTTCTTGTCTCTTCTTTGAACCATGTCCCCTGGTCCCCAAGCTGAGTTCCCGCCCAGCACTCAGAGCTCTGTTCTGCACTGGTAGTGATGGGGCAGGGCTCCCTCTACACACACATTTGCTAATGCTGTCTAGACAGACATGAAATTAAATTTAGTTCTTGGACAAGTCTGGGAAGCCATATTTCTTAATGAAGTGCTGGATCCTCCTTAAGCCATGAGTTCTACCATCGAGTTCCGGTTTTCTAAGCCCATTCATTAGCTGTATCTTACAAGAATGTGTCACAAAGGACGAACATGGTCATCTAAACATGCTTCTCATTGTGAAATCATATCCACAATAACAAAGATGCTTTGTGGAGGGAAACTTCTCACACAGGACTAACTTTCCTGTCTCTGAGGACAGAGGATAGAAATGTGAGGCCAGAGAGATGTGTTGTGAGATGCAGCTATGAGAGATGGCTCTTCTTGTGGAAGATGGGGGTGGAGGGGGGAGTTGGATTCTCAGCAGCCGTGTCAGGGAGCTAACAATGCCCAGAGTTCCAGCACCAGGGGCTTTGAACGGATACAGACGAGATATTTAACAGGCAGGTACCAGGAAGGACTTAGAAACCCAGTAGGCAGGGCATGACTGTAGAGTACAGCTCCAGGTTCTACAGGCAACGGCCTCGACCACCTTGTGGTGGAAGCTACATGAGTGTATCCATAGAATACATAGAATACATACCCCAGCTCACACCACACACACACACACACACAATACCATAGGGGCACGTGCACATATCCCCAATACACCATACCACAACCCTCTCATACACACCATGCATGCACCACGTATTGTACACACCTACCTCCTACCTCTCTCTCTGCTCCCCCTTACATACATTGTAAAAATCTGGAGAGAGCCACGTTATACATCTGGTTTCGTTACTAGCTTCCCACTTTTCGTTAGAGGCTTGTATTGAAAACGCTCTCTGGTTGTGTGGGTGGCTACGGCTGAACATCCTGGGTGTGGGGCTCATGGGAACTATTCTTGATACATACTGTGAGTGTACAAGTGTCTCACAGAAGAAGTTCTTTCCCCCCTTCTTTAGGCACAGAGGTTTATATAACATGCATTCTCTCGAACAGTGAGCATGCATTCGTGTGCTCACGGACCAGTTTTGGAAAGTGGCATTTACAGGCTCAGTTGGCTAATCACGTCGGTGGCCAGCAGCTGCGAGTTCTTGGCTATTAAGGAGCACATTCTTCTGTAGCACGGTGGCGAAGGTGAGAGTCTGAGGGAAATTGTAACTCCCTTTGGAAGCATTAAGAAAGGAAGTGTTCTCTTATAGACACAGTGGGACACAGCAAATGCTCTCTCCAGAGGGAGTGGGAGCAGAATGGGAGGAGAAAGGAGTGGAGTGTTTGTCTTGGAACAAGTGAGGTATCCTGAGGACCTGCAGGAGACTGAGAGGTCAGTCTCTTGTCAAGTCATGGCAGTTACCCAGAGTTCTGCTTACTGGCAGGGTTTTGGACAGAGGACCTCAGAGTCATTCTCAGTAGGTGGCAGGGGCTTCAAATTTACATCTTGCCTCTCCCTCCAGAGCTGGGGTAGGGCAGGCAGATGCTGTGCATGATGGACCTGTGTCACAGTCGAGGGTCCCTGAGCTCTGGAAACAGTCCTTACAGGATACACAGACCTACCCAAACTTTGTCCCACAGGAAGACATGTTTTTAAGTGTTTTGGCTAGCCAGAAAATTTGCCCTCAGCCCAGGAGAGGAAATAAGATTTCTATCTTCTTAGGCAATTGCTATTAAATATTTTTTTTTTGAGACAGGGCCTTGCTATGTATGTAGTCAAGCTGCCTTTGACCTTTGAACTCCTGCTCTTCTTGCCTCCTCCTCTCAAGTAAGTAGCAGGATGACAGGTTCATGTCCAGGTACAAAATACTTTTGGTAGGCAGGTGAGGGGCCAAAGCTGTGATGTTACCGATGGAATGCCCATAAATGGGAGTGAGCACCCTGCAGCAGACACGGAAAGACAAAAGCAAGCTGGGTGAAGTGTGTGCTTAGCATGCACAAAGCCCTGGGCTCAAGTCTCAGCACTGCATAAAACTGAATGGTGGCACACATCTGTGATTCCAGCACTGGAAAAGTGGAGGAAGAGAGACAAGTTCATGGTTGACTTCAGCTATCTAGGGAGTTCTAGGGCAGCCTGGGCTCCATGAGACCCTGTCTCAATGAATGAATGAATGAATGAATGAATGAATGAAGCTGGGTGATGGTGGTGGTGATGGTGCTCACCTATGGAGCAAGTTCTAGGACAGCTAAGACTACACAGAGAAACCCTGTCTCAAAATCCAAACAGAGGGGCTGGAGAGATGGCTCAGTAGTTAAGAGCACTAGATGTTCTTCCAGATGTCCTGAGTTCAGTTCTCAGCAACCACATGGTAGCTCACAACCATCTGTAATGGGATCTGATGCCCTTTTCTGTTGTGTACTCATAAATAAAATTTAAAAATGTAAAAAAAAAAACCAAAACCAAAAACAAAAAAAATTGAAAGCAAGAGAGAATAAGAGCAGACACAGTGATGAACCCTCCAGATTCCACGAGCCCGGGATGCTCCTCTGTAGTTCATGAAGCTGAAACCAGTGAGCAACAGGAGTGGGTGGGTTCCCACCTTGATCTCTCTGTTGGAACTGCAACACAGGGGCCTCATGGAGACTCTTCAGAGACCGGCCCTGAGTCACAGACGGTGATGGCTGGATTCCCAAAGGAGCCACCCTTCTGAAGGATTCCACGTCAGAGCCTGTAGAGCCAGACACATGTCAGAGTGTCCTTAGGACCATAACCTTCTGAGGGGTGGGGGTCGGGGGGAGCTCCGTCCCTTCCTCCAGTGGGATGTGCCGGAGGTAGGGTGCTGGAGGCAACTCAGACATCTGATTTTGGGTTGGTATACCCAACAAGCATGTTCAAGCCGTAACTCCCAGTACCCATGTGTGAGACTTCATTTGGAAGAAGAGTCTCTCTATAACATCAAGATGGAGTCATGCCGGGTCAGGGAGGGTGGCTCCAAACCCTGTGACTGGTGTCCTTCCAAGGACAGGGATGTTTAGACCTAGGCATAGAAAGGAAGCACACGCCGTGTGAAGGCAGGATGGAGACTGGGAAGTTAATGTGAGCCATGGAAGGATGTCCAAAGAGTAGTGACCCCCTCAGACACAGGAGGGGACCTGGACAGATCCCTACACACACTCTACGAGGGACCAGCCATTCAGATGTTCCACCTCAGAGATTTCAGCCTCTGAACTACGAGAGAACTTACCCCTGCTGTTGTTTTGAGCTACTCTATTTCCTGAAGACGACAGCAGTCTCAGGAAATAGCCCCAGACCCAGTGGGGTTACACCAACGCCCAGGGTTGAGAGGCAGGTGAGGAGCAAAGGCTATCACTGATGGCTGCTTATTACTGCAGCCGTACCCCACCTTCTCATGACCCTGTTTGGCCAGCATTGATGCTATGAATCTGCGCTGAGGCAGGTATGTCGGAGAGGAACCTGGGAGACAGCTACACACAAGAAAGGAGCCCGAAGCCACGTCTCTCATCAGAGGACACCATCCTGGATCACGTACTGTGTCGGGGGTTCTCCAAAGAAATGGAGCCACAAAGTATCTCATAGTAGTAAAGGGTCTTTGTCCGTATACTCTCACGTGTCCATAGGTATTAGCTAACATTTATCAATCCAGTATCTACCGCCTGTCTGCCAACCTGTCCGTCGATATCAGCCAATGAGCTGCTTGTCTAAAGAGAGATCCTTTACGGGGTACTGGCTCAGGTGTGTAGGGAAGGTGGCTAATCCACTCCTCCAGGAAGCACAGGCTGGAGTGAGGGCTGCTGGCATTCCAGTATTGTAGCAGGGACTTAGAAAATGTCGACAAAATTTGACCAAGTGCTCACCTTGGACACCAGAGGTGTGCAGTGAAGCATCTTAAAAACACTCAGTTATGACCTCTCCAGGGTCTCCTCCAAATAATAGTTTGAAATTAGCATGTACTTGGGTTAAAAGAAGGTGATCTGTAAGGCTATCATGTAGGAGCTTAGGGGCCATTGGCTCCCAGCTTCCTCTGTCGTTAAGTCAGCCTCTGTGTGGCTTCCTTAGGGCCCCTTGACAGGCAATGTATGTAGCTATCTTTTGTACTGCATAAAAGCCAGACCTAGTCTAAGGGGATTTAAAAATAGTAACGAGTTAATTTTCAAATTCAAATTCAGCACTAAGGAAAGTTTCTTCCGGGTCGAGCAGCTTTGGTTGATAGACTCGGGAGTTGGTTGTCAGTTGATTTGCCACTTTCTGGACGGCCACGGGGAAGTAAGATGGGAAACCGGCCAGTGTGGGGCTTCCAGGGCAGGGTAGCTGAGACTACCTCTCCTATGTAACCGGGAAAATGGACAAATAGTGAGGCCTGGGTCTGTCGGTGGGAAAGACACCATAATTGCAGCAGTGGCTGGTTAGGGCTGGCTAGCGCTCTGCTGAAGGCAGCTGCCATCACAGAGAAGCTGGCCTTCGACAAACTTCACACTATTTTAATGCTTTGTTTGGGTCTGGAACAGAAACATAGTCACTTAGCCAGAAGATGCTATTAAATGCAATCGATGGTGGTGATGGAAGCATCTGGAAAATGGAGGGGAGAGGGTCAAACCTGTGATCATTTTTTTTTTCTTTCGGACAGCATCACATGGCTTCTAGCCTTGAGCAGTTACAGGACGAACGAGCGTGGGTGCCTGGCCCAGGGGAAAGGTCTCCTGAGACTTTGCAAGCTCTATTTTAAATTGTCTAGGAGTGGCAGCCAGCAGGGAAAGCATAGGGCCAGAGGCTGGAGTAAGTGAAAATCCAGTTCGGTTGAAGGTGAGTCCCCACCTACCCCCAGGCTCCTGTCACATCCTTTGCGCTGGAAGAGGACTCCCAAGTTCAGGGCCTAAGCGTGGCCAGAGCGCTCTCCAACAGACGCTGCTCCCCCTTTCCGCTCACACCCACCCGAGGTTGAGGTGTGCTCTTGATCGCTGGACACGTCACTGTCAATTTCACCAGGAGTCATGCAAGGCTTCTGGCTACTGAGGTCGCCCGCGCCCTCCTCCCTCCCGCTCTCGCCCCCCGCCGGTGGCCTTGCAGCCAGCCGGGTAGCACGGCGCCCGCGTCCCCGACGCTCGCTCCTGCCCGAGTGAGACCCATCTGGTCACAGATCTAACGAGCATGTGCGTGCCATCCCCGCCGACTGGCGAGGTGGCGAAGAGACGCCCGCGCCCCGCAGTCGGCGGGCAAGCTCAAGAGAGCATTCTGGGAAGCGCTTACTAATCGCGCGCCACCCTACCCACAAAGGCGCGCAGCCCCGGGGCGCGCGGGCGGCGCAGGTGAGCGGGGGGCGCGCCAGCTGTCGTGCGCTCGGGCTGGCGCGGGGTGCGCGCGGGCGGCCGCCGCGTCTTTCTTCTCCGGTGATGTCATCGGGCGACGGCGGCCGCGGCCGGGGGGCGGCGGCGGGGGCGGTGCCGGGCGCCCGCAGGTTCCTGCGCCGCTAATGAAAAGGCACTTGACAGCGGGCCAGGGCGCGCGCGAGCCCGCGGAGCCGAGCGGGACCTGCTGGGCCGGCCGGGCCA
>NW_021604615.1:6432612-6485617 GCF_004785775.1 Grammomys surdaster
ATCGCGCGCGGCGCCCCCTCTGTGCGCGCAGCCCGAGCCGCCGCAGCGATGAATTCTGCCGAGCAGACCGTTACGTGGCTCATCACCCTGGGCGTGCTGGAGTCGCCCAAGAAAACCATCTCGGATCCCGAGGTCTTCTTGCAGGCGTCGCTCAAGGACGGGGTGGTCCTATGCCGGCTGCTGGAGCGCCTGCTGCCCGGGACCATCGAGAAAGTAAGTGGCCTTGGCGCGGTCTTCGGGTGGGTCCCTGGCCCGGGCGGGCGGCTGGGCGCGCGGGAGCACCTGGCGCGCGCCGGCTCGGGGCCCGCGCGCCCTCCTTTGTGCGCGGACCCGGCGGCGCGCCAGGCGCGGGGACCGGCGGCGGGAGTTCGGGGCGCCATTGTGTGCGGGGCTCCGGGAAGGGGACCCGCCCTGAGAGTACAGACAGCGGAGGGGGCCGCGGTGACGCTCGGGGCCGGCTCGGGGTCACGAGAAGGAGAGTTGGCTATGCCGGCGGCGTTGGGCTTCTGCTCCACCCTAACGTGAAGTTGGGAGGTCGGCTTCGCCCTCGCCAACACAGATCAGAAAACGTCGTCTCTGTGCCGCGCAGCTTTCTGCGATGGCTTTGTTTGAAAGGTTTTCGTCGCTAGCTTTGCAGTTTCACCCTTGAGTTGAATGGAGCGGTGGCTGGACACGTTTAAAGGATGCATCCAAAGCTAAGGGAGGGCCGAGCTGTGAAAAGACTTACTGCTTTCCCTATCAAGGGATTCTTCACTCATCCAAGCCTGCAGAACAGCGCGCACAGGGTGTTGAAGCCCCCGGCTTCTTTGGGAATGGATCGGAATTTTCATCTTCACTGCCTGCTAGATTTGAAGCAGTCTGCTTGCTGCTGCTGGCTCCCTGGCGCTGCAGTGTGAACCTTGACCGCAGCTTTGGGTGACCAAAGTTTGTTTTCATCTGCAAGCTCACGGAGCAGGCCGGGTCAGGGGTTGGGAGCACTTCTAAAAACAGCCAGCTTTTATAGGTCAAAAATTACTAAAGTCCTGTGTTCAAGATTTTGCCAATACACAATTTACAAGAAAACTTAAGATCCTTAGTAACTTAAAAGGTGTTAAATACAGAAACGGAAGTGTCCCATAATTAGCAAGAAGTAGCGCACGCACGCACATACACGCACACGCATACGCACAAGCACGCACACATGCACAGGCCGCAGGCAGGACAATTTGTTAATGTGCATTAAGTGACCTGAAAAAGCAGACGTTCTAGTTTTATTCATAAATTGGCGTGCTGCAGAAAACATTTAACGTGAATTCCGCATGCGTACCACAGATTCTAGGTATTTTCCCGAACATTATTATGAAAACAACATGCATCTTAGAGGGACTAACTGATGTGGAAATCACTGCTGATAAATGGTGCAGATCAATAAAGTTATGGTTTGAGATGGGACGACTGAAGAGCAGGGTCTGAGTTTTCAGGCACTGAGAAAACCGGGCTGTCATCTGGCCATTGTGATAATAAAAGACAGATGTCTGAGTGAGACACATGCTGAGGTTCTCCAAAACAGGCTTAAAGAAAACCCTGTTCGGTTTCTGAGGCAGAGCTGTAAAAAGATTCCTGTGCTATGTCAACGGACATGTCCCCATCCGTGTGCACGTCTCGTGACATGTTGGAACCATTGATATGGTTGGGCAAACTTCAAAATTCATATTCTGTTTTAAATTCTAGAAAGATTTACAGAGGAAGATGAAGCTCTTTCATCTCCGACAGAGAGAGGGATTGAAAATAAATGGACCCCAAACACTCTGAAACTACAGTCGAGTAGGAATCTCTTGGGTTGGTGGTGTTTTGTCCCTCTTCGTGAAGGCTGATAGTCCCTGGCTCTTGGGTGAGGGGCAGTTGTGGGGAGCAAACCATCAGCCACTGTCTGAAATAGTGGATTCCATGAGTTTGCATCTACCCTGAAGTCATCCGCACTCAGCAATGCCTGCATGTAATCACATTTGTCTCAGAGCACATGTGTGGGGCAGCTTTTGCTTACATGGTAGAATGCAAGAGGAAGGCCCTCTCTCCTTAAAAAGGAAATGCCTGGAAACGGAGCTGAACCTTTGTGTGGCATGCAAAGGTTCTTAGCCTGACCCATTGCTACGTGGACATGCTGACACTGGCGGGTTGTGAGCAGCGTAGGACTTCCCTTTTACAAGTTCATAAGTTTAAAATGGAGTTCAGGCCTGGGAATGAGTGCCGAATGAAGGCTTCCCATGTGTCTTTTATTAAGAGCACGTCCTGTTCTGTTTCACAATGGGGTTGGCTAGTGGGGACGGGACATTCTTTGAGCTCCAGCTCAGGCAAAGAAAATGGTGGGTCAGGGTCTCTTTCCTGAAGCCTCTGCGTTCACTCATCTCTTGGGAGAGACTGGCAGTAAGAGAGGGGTTCTGCTCACTGCTGTCTGCCACACCTCTCCGTTGCAGGAAAGAGGGAAGCTGGGATTGGCAAGTCTTCCCAGCTCTGGGGATCAAGGTCTTGCCCTTTGATTGTTCTAGGGAGAGCCAGGCCCTGAGTGGGTCCCATATCCTGTTCCCCCCTCTTCTGATCTCAAACCTGCCTTAGCCATCATGTCCCTGAGCCCTGGCAGCACCAGCCTGGCAAAACCCCCCATTTCAGACATTTCTAGGTTATTTTGTCAAAGGAGGCGGGTCCTAGATGCAAGAATTTTAGAGGATAGAAAACCACCCAGCGCAATCTATGCTAAAATGCTGTTTTAATTTTACTCGTGAATGCAGTGTACAAAGTTGCTTAATTGCCGTGAAAACCTCCAGGAACTTTGTTCCTACTGTGTGTCTCCTAGTGTGCCAGGGGAGCTGTGTGCAGCCCACATGACGTTCTCTGTGGGAGACCTGGGGTCACCAGGATTTGGGAGTGTGACTGAAATCAGGGGTCCTCCTGTCTCGTGGTCTGGAGGCCAGAAGTTCGAGATCAAGGTGTGGCATGTGCTTCCGGCATGTGCTGGGACTCTTGCCCAGGCTTTTCTCACACGGCTGGGGATCCCTAAGTTTATGGAAACACAACTGTTTATATGAGGTTCTCACTCTGGCCAAATCCACTACAGGTAACCTACCCGGTATGAGGGCATCTCCCCAATTACATCCAGAGTGGCCATCACCAGATAAACCCACTTTCTGAGCTCCCCGGGGTCTGGGATCCCCACGTGAGAATTTTGTGGGACACATTCCAATCACAGTCGATCTCAGTCAACTTATTAAGAACTTTCTTTCCTGCTTGACATGGTGGGAGGTAACTTTTGGTATTTTGTTTTTAATTATCAAAAAACAATTTTTAAATTTAAATATACCCTAATCGTATTCTTTCTCTCTTCCAAGTCCTTCTAGATCCTCACCCCCCAACTTTAAAATCTTTCTCCAAAAACAGAAACAAATACCCAGCACAACAACCTCACCCCCCCCAAATAAACTAAGAAAGCAAAATTAACCAATACCCCAAAGGGGAGGGGGAACCCCATCAAACTGTAACTAAATAAAAGCACACAATAAAACTGTATATGTTGGTCAGCTACTCCTGAACATGAGGCCTGCCCTGAGTAGTGGATATACCCAGTGTCACTCCATTGGCGAAAACTGGTTTCCCCTCTCCCTGCAGGTATAAATGGCAGCTCAGTTGTTAACCTTTGCCCTGGTGGCTAGGTTTTCATTCATTCATTCATTCATTCATTCATTCATTCATTCACTTAAAATATATAAAACAAAATAGAATATAATAAGATACAGCAAAAGCCATCACGTCAAAGTTGGACAAGAAAAATCAACAGCAGGAAAAGAACCCCATGTCAGAGCCCCGCCCACTCCAACACTCAGGAGTCCCATGAAGAGGAAACTGAAAGCTATAATATAGAAGTAGAGGAAGGATCTGGTGTAGGCTGTACAGGCCCTGTGCATGCTGCCACAGTCTCTCTGAGTTCACCTGAGCTTTGCTCATGTTGATCCAGGGGACCGTGTTTTCTTGGTGTCCCCCACCTCCCCGTCTTCCCCACTTCTTTGGTGTCTTCTTCTTCAGGGTTCCCTGACTCCTGAGAGAGGGAGGGATTTGATGGAAATGTCCCATTTAGAGATGAGTGTTCCAAAGTCTTTACATAATGTCTGAATGAGGGTCTCTGTATTTGTTCCCTTCTGCTGCAGGAGGAAGCTTCTCTAGTGTTGGTTGAATGAGGAACGGATCTATGAATATTAACAGAAATATCATCAGGAGTCATTTTATCTGTTGCTACACTTTTTCCTCTTTTTTTTTTTTTGACCAGTATTATTTGATTTTACCCTAGGTCTCTGGGATATTTAGTCTCAGGTTCTTGGTAACCTAAACAGTGTTTGGTTTGAGTTCCATCTCATGGAGCGGACCTTAAATCAGATCAGTTAGTTATTGGTTGATTACACCCATAAGCCTTGTGCCACCATTGCTGTAGCGTATCTTGCAGGCAGTGCACCATTGTAACAAAAGGGTTTGCGGCTGGCTTGTTCATATAGCTCTTTGGTAGCATGCAAAATACCTTCATGTACCAAAGACTGGAACTTAGGGGTGAAGGCTTTATGGAGGCACCAGCTCGGCATCTTAAATAGCAGGTTCTTAAGAGATTACAACAAGAGGAAACACAGCTAAATACAAGAACAGTGCGAGGCAGAAGGACAGATCTTGTTGGCGGGAGATGGGTGGTCTGGACTGACCTTCCTGACATGTGACTTGGGCTGTGTGTGCTTCACATCCCTGCAGCAGCCATGGGAAACCTCGCAAAGATTTGATATCTCACTTGATGCAAGACTCAGTTTGGGTCAGTCTTGGCAGCCGATAGGAAGAGATAGGATAGCTCCCTTGGGATGGGAAGAGAAAGAGTCTCTGTGGCTCGTGGGAAGACAATAGAAACGCCCACTCGAGAATGGCACTCCCTCTGGGCCTGGGCACTGAGTAGCACATGCTCAGTGGTGGCTGTGGTGACAGTGTTAATGACTTGATCACTCAGAGCAGGTTGTGTAGGATGAGGAGCACGGTCACTCTCATGAAGAAGGGGAGCACAGCAGCTCTCCTGGAGATAGGGAGCACAGCAGCTCTCATGGAGACAGGGAGCACAGTGGCTCTCGTGAAGATGGGGAGCACAGCGGCTCTTGTGAAGATGGGGAGCACAGCGGCTCTCGTGAAGATGGGGAGCACAGCGGCTCTCATGGAGACAGGGAGCACAGCAGCTCTCATGGAGACAGGGAGCATAGTGGCTCTCGTGAAGATGGGGAGCACAGCGGCTCTCGTGAAGATGGGGAGCACAGCGGCTCTCATGGAGACAGGGAGCACAGTGGCTCTCATGAAGATAGGGAGCACAGCGGCTCTCGTGAAGATAGGGAGCACAGAAGCTCTCATGAAGATAGGGAGCACAACAGCTCTCATGAAGATAGGGAGCACAGTGGCTCTCATGAAGGCAGGGAGCGCAGCGGTTCTCATGAAGATGGGGAGCACAGCAGCTCTCATGAAGATAGGGAGCACTGCGGCTCTCATGAAGATGGGGAGCACAGTGGCTCTCATGAAGATGGGGAGCACAGTGGCTCTCATGAAGATAGGGAGCACGGAAGCTCTCATGAAGATAGGGAGCACAGTGGCTCTCGTGAAGATGGGGAGCACAGCGGCTCTCATGAAGATGGGGAGCACAGCAGCTCTCATGAAGGCATGTCAGTTGACTGGCTGTTCATTTGAGAAAGTTAGAAAACAGACTTCATCTAGAGCATCATTAATGAGAACCCAGCCACAAGTCGGCCTTGAGTAGAGTCTTGCGTACTGAACTTTGTAATAGTTCACTTTGTTTCCTTTAAAAGCATGTGACTTCAGGGCGCTGCCTTCGCCCAAAACCAGAAAGTATAGCAGGTGGTTTTGGGTTTCAGGCCTGGAGATGAGTGAACTGGAACTGCCCTGTTGGCTTCTACAAAAAAAAAAAAAAAAAAAAAATCAAACCAAAACACTTAAATTCAGTTTAACTCAGAAACTCTGAAGAGATTTCCTGAGGGCCAGACTGAACACACAGTCGTGTTTTTGTTGGCATGTGCACACGCACACCCACCCACAGGTGAGCAGTCAGCTGCGCGTGCGTGTGCACATACACAAAACTGTGTGCACACTTGCTGATGTCCATGTATATACTCTCAGATACATACAAAGATGTTCACACACAGGTACACGCAGAAGCACACACAGATTACAGATTTATGCGCATAAAGGAGTATTTACACCCACTAGCACGCAAGTCTACCCACGTAGGTGCATACATGCACGTGCAAACTCAGTACACACAGCAGTACACACAAATGTATACATACAAAGGTGTGTGTGTGTTCTCACTAGATGTGTGTGCATTCGTGTAGATGCACATGTACATGTGCACACGCATGCACAGGTGAGCATGCAGCAACACACATGCACATATGGACATAAAGGGTGCATGCATGCTCACTAGGTGTGTATACACTCACGTGGACACATACACATATGTGCGCACACAGCCAGCTTGGGACAAGAGAGTGGGAAGATGGCTACCAGTGCCCCTGGGAGCATCACTGAGAGAGTTCCAGCGTGTGCTGTCCTGGCGGGTCCTTCCTTCTCTCATTAGGAGTAACCAGAGCCTTCCTGATGTACTCTGCCTGCAAGAACTATCCAACTTTCATCAAGGCTAAGAAATCGCCATCACAGAGACTTGCTTACTTCCTCAGTGCATCTCTCGAGAGGCTCACTTTGTAGAAGGAGCACTGGCATGGAAGACATCTTCCCCCAGGTCACCCAGCTTCGAATGAGAAGGGAGAGTCTGCCCCGAGGGGCAGGTCTGAGGGGATATCAATAGTCACAGCCTTCAGGAACTTGCAACCCAGACTGGAACATCACAGAGTGTCTTGGGCCTGACCTAAGGATTAGATCATGTGGCACTGTCCCTGTTCAGTTAGGGGTCATGGGAGGGAAGGACAATGTTGCAGGCCTACAGAAGGCCATGGCAGCAGTGGCCAGCATCATGGCTTCCCCTGCGGTTTCCATGCAGCCCTAGCCAGATGGTGGGGGTGGCCTGCTGGGTGCACCCTTTGCATGTGCCTCCTCTGCAGCTGGCCTGTGTCAGTCCTCTCAGGCTCCCTTTCCCACGGGTACCAGGAGGACAGACACTACAGCAGAGCATAAAATAGACTTTGCTCTGGAGTCTGAGCCTCACTGTGGATCCTGGAGCTTGCACGCTGTGTCGGTGGCTACTGAGTTTCTGCACCAAGACGTGGAGTGGCGTGAGAGTGTGCAGTTTATTTCCTCACACAGAACTGGTCCCTGTGGAATACAGTGTGAGGCTGGGCAGGGCTGTGTGTCCTATGATGCTTTTAGCTTCTGAACCGGGATTCCATGTAAGATCGAGACTGTCCTGTGTCTGTCACTTACCTAGAGGTGAGGGCTCGCTGTTCCCCTGTGTATGCAACTCTGCCATACGAAAGCCAGACACTGCTGGTCCCCAGGTCTCTCATCCCTTCCTGGAGATCTGTTAGACATGGTTCTTGCAGGTCTTCCAGGGCTAGGGAGACTCAGATTCATGCTGTAGTTTTTTGCTGCATGACTTTAGGTCCCCTGTCTGCCTTCACTGAGTGTCAATTTTCACAGCCGTTACTGGCAGGAGTGGCCTTTCAGGGCAGCAGAGTGTCCCCAGGGTTATTGAGAAGACATGCTGGGTGTTGTGGAACTACTGTTCTGTCCCTGAAGCTAGTAGCTAGGGTGTGACTGCAGAACCACCCAAATCCAGAAACAATGCTTTAGTCTTACAAGGGACAGATTCTGTTAACCTTATTTTTTTTTGGGGGGAGGGAGGGTGTTGTCTCCCTTCCTTTCCTGGACAGACCACTGTCATCTCGGGGAAGGGCTCATGGCTCAGCTCCAGGTCCCTGTGCAGCTGCTGGATTCTCAGCTGCTGCGGCTCAGGCTTCCCTGGTTGAGCTTCATGCAGGCTAAAGGTCATAAGTCATGGATGGAGGGGAGACAGGCAGCTCTGCCTGTGCCACAGAGAGAGGGCTGTGGGCTGCTGTGGCCTCCTGCTGTCCCTCACTGCCAGTCATCTTAGGAGACTTTGTGTTCTCAGCCTTTGCCCTGAGCTTTGGTGACCCCCTCAGCCAGGCTGGTACTGCTCATCCACTGTGCTGTGGTCCTGCAGCCAGAGCAGGGGGATGTCCTCACAGAGCATCTATAGAACCCCTCCCAAATGTGCATGTTCAGTTATTCTGGGAGATGGGGAGGTGGCTCAGTGGGTAGCGTGCTTGCCACGCACGAAGGAGGACCTGGGTTCTGATCTGCAGCTCTACAGTGAAAACTGGGCATGGTGGCACTTGTCTGTCATCCAGGGTCTGGATAGGGGATGGAGACAGGAGGATCCCTGGAGGGGCCTTAGCTCAATCAGTGAGATTCTCGGTCAATGAGAAACCCTGTCACAAAAAACAACGACACCTAGTGTTGACCTCTGACTGACCTCCACATACATGTGTGTGCCTGTACACACACATATGTGCACACATACAGACACACAGTCACACACACACACACACAGACACACATACACACACACACACACACACAGAGAGAGAGAGAGAGAGAGAGAGAGAGAGAGAGAGAGAAAATTATTCAAACATGATACGTTTGTCAGACTCCTATCACAGGTATGCTAGCACCACACACCGTTGTGTGTTCTGACCACCTCTTCAGGGACATCATAGGAGACCTGTCTCGGTCTTATATGTGGAGTGTTTGAGCCCTCTGTGTCAAGGATGCAGAAGTCCTGCAGCCCAGATGTTCCCTTACACAGTAGGGTTACCCGAATGTGGTCACAGAGGATTGTGTACATTGGGAATTTCAGTTTCAGGAGAACTGCTCACGCTAGAGTCTAAGTAAATGGCGCCCACAGGAGTGAGCTAGAAGTTGCTCCTGTGTAAAGATCTGGGAGGACATAGGCTCAGGACACCAAGTAAGGAAGGGGGTGGGGGGCTCAGGAAGTGACCCCAAGTCTCCAGCCTCTCTGACACCACACCTTTTCATTTTAATTAATTTTTTGTTGAAAATAGATTCTTCTCTCGTACAATATATCCCAGTTTTGCCTCTCTCGCCTCTTCCTAGACCCTATTCCCACCTCTCTTCTCCCCCAGATCCACCCCGCCCCACCTCCGTTTCCACTTCAGAAAAGAACAGGCCTTCAAGAGACAACAACCAAACAGGACAAAACAAGATACAGTAAGACAAAGCAAAAGCTTCATATGGAGACTGGACAAGGCAACCCCATAGGAGGAAGAGAGTCTCCAGAGCAAAGGGAGAAACGCCCACCTCCACTGTCAGGAGTTCTGGACGTTTTACATCAAGGCGACTTTACTTAGGTCAAGAGGTGGAGATGACTTCTTCATTTGAACATGAGCTGGTCTTGATGGGACTTGGCCAATGGGAGGGCAGGGATACCTGCTGCTGGCTCTTAGCCAGGCTCTCTTAGGTCTGTGCTCATTCACACTCCAGAGACTCTGGCCCACTGAGACGACAAGCCCAGGACGGTGGCTGGGGGCTAGGGATTACACAGAGAAGAGTCCAGCAGTCCTTACCTGGGCCATCCCTGACCGATCAATCAGAGCTGGAACATACCTCTCTCTACCACTCAGCCTGCGTGGACACCTGCGTGTGAGTTAGGCTGTCAACACTACCTGTGAGCTGCAGGCCCGGGATGTGGCTCAGTTGGTAATGTACTTTCTCGGCATGCCAGAAGCCCTGGGGTCCATCCTTAGCACCCCATAAAACTGGGTGTGGAATGCAAACCTGTAGTTTCAGCAGGAGGAAGGTGGAAGCAGGATGCTCAGAAACTCAAGGTCATCCTCAGCCACACAGCAAGTGTGAAGCCTGCTTAAGCTGCAGGAGCTCTTTTCTAAAAAAAAAAAAAAAAGTTAATAACAATTTAAAAATAAAAATTAAAAAAAAAACCCTTTGGTTAAGAGTACAGATTTTTCAGAAAACACTGATTGCCTTTTGAACACATGACTGAAGAGTGACTTTGTCAGTCACATTGAGCAAGAATGTCACAATAATTGTGACAGAAGAGGAGGGATTGGGAAGTGTGCTTCAGATCTGATTGCCTGTGCTGCAGGCTCACAGGAGGAGGAAGAGACTCAGGACACTTCATCCCCGCTGCCCTGATTTCTCCTGAGCCGTCTCCCTGTGGTGTTGAAGAGCTTGCTTTACTTAAGATCTGTGATGTATAATTAATCTCAGGAAACACCGCTGCTGGTCACAGGCTTTTCCCACACAGAAACATGCTTTCTGGGTACAGTCATTCGAAAACAGGCTCTATCGTAGCATGTGGCCAAAGCGGTAGACTCGTGTCAAAGGATGAACTTCCAGACCGTGTCACAGAGGCTGGATTGTTCCTGGACAGGAGAATGGGATTATCATCTTCAGACACTATCGGCTGCTTACAAGTGCACGGGGTAAGCTTCAGGTCTCCTGGAAGCAACCACAGCCCCGTCATCACTGGCTCTTGGCCATGAGGTGACACTTGGGGCGGTACCGAGCTGCCCGACCAACACACAGGATGGTTTCCTGCTGTCTGATGGGGCTTCTGCTTGAAGAGATTAGAACTTAGCCCAAAGGAAGGAACAAAGGTGAGAAAGACCAGAATGGATGGGTGCATGAGGTAAGGCCGTGGTCCAGCAAGACCCAAACATTAAGATGTTTTTGTCACCTGGGAGGTCTTGGATGGCTGCTCCTTGGCTGTCATCATGTCATGAATATATTGAATTGCACCATAATATGGATATCAGTTAGAGACTACCATGAGAAAAAGAGGAAGGAAGTCAGAAAGCCCGTGAACGTTCAAAAAGGGCAACCCCCCTAAAAAAACAGTCCCCCCAATCAAATGAAAAAGACTATTAAGATGCATGAGAAGAGAAACACCAAGCAAAAGCATGATGAGACGACTCCACAGGGAGCACTTCCTGCCTGTCTGCGGGACAGAGAGGGGCAGTCGAGAGCAAGAGTCGAGAGCAGTCGAGTTCTTTCCAATATGATTAAGCAAAAACGAGAAGGTGGGCCAGGCAGTGACGGCGCACGCTTTTAATCCCAACACTTGGGAGGCAGAGGCAGGCAGATTTCTGAGTTCGAGGCCAGCCTGGTCTACAGAGTGAGTTCCAGGATAGCCAGGGCTACACAGAAAAAACCTGTCTCGAAAAAACCAAAAAAAGAAAGAAAGAAAAGAAAGAAAGAAAGAAAGAAAGAAAGAAAGAAAGAAAGAAAGAAAGAGAAATGAGAAGGCAGGAAAATGGGAGGTCCCTCTACCTAAAGTTCATGCCCAAGGAAAAACAGAAGTATTGGAAATTATTCCAGACGGGAAAAAGAAAAAGGAAGGCATGGAAGAGGATGGTTACTAAAGTCTGCTTTGTTGGTGATAGTTTGATGCGAAAACCACCTAAATACGAAAGGTTCATTAGGCCAAAGGGAGTACAGTTCCAAAAAGCCCATGTCACACTTCCTGAGCTGAAAGCCACCTTTTGCCTACCAATGAGTGGTGTGAAAAAGAATCCATCATCCCCTTTGTATACAACTCTGGTGTGATCACCAAAGGTGCAGTTACTGAGAGACTGTGAGGGAGTTAGGCCTTGTGACACGGGAGGCAAGGTGATTTGGGGAAAGTGTGTCCAAGTTACCAACAATCCTGAAAATGATGGGTGTATAAATGCGATCTTGCTGGTCTGACTGTGACTTCATACATGTCAATCCAGTCACTACAGAAGAACACACACTGTCAGGAAGACGCCATCGCTGTGATCTTTCTGAAGCACCAAGTGGCCTTACCCTATGTGCAGTCATCAAAAAAATATTTATTAGATTACCAGGTTTAAAGAGAGAGAACAGAATGGAAATCATGAAATATAAAAGTCCTACAGAAGAACAAACAACCAGAAGCTGCATCTGATGGAGAACGAAGTGGAGAAGACACAGCCAGCGGTGTGGGCGTCGAGACAGAGCCCACAGGTGGGAGGGCTCAGCAGTGGACGTTGCTGCAGGAGGGGAGCTTTGCCAGTGGATTCTGTTCCTCTGCCAGTAAATTCCACATCTCAGACAAAGTACACAAGTCCCTTGGAAAGCACAAACGTCCAAAGCTTACTCAAGAGGAAGCCAATAACCTAAATAGTCCTACACCTAGTCTAGAAATCAGATTTGAAGAGGAAAACACTTCCCATAAAGAAAATTCCATTTCCCTAGATAATTTACCAAATGTTTGGGGGGGGATAAAGCCAGTTCTTCATACAGTCTTCTAAAACTTACAGATAAAGAATATTTCCTACATTATCCTAAGCAGTGAACCTATCCCAAGGGCAAACTTGACAAAGATATTGTAAGAAGAGATATCACCGACCTATGACCTTCACGAACTTAGGGGTAAAGCTTAGACTCATTAGTCTAGGAGGGGCTGGAGAGATGGTACAGTGATTAAGAGTACTGGTTGTAACTGTAGTCCCAGGAATCTGGTGCTTTCTTCTAGTCTCTATAGGCATTGCATGCACATGGTACATACATGCAGGCAAACCACCATGTTCATTAAGAAAGTCTATCAGCATTATGTAAAAATGGTATACTATTCTTTATCAAGAGGGACCAGTCCCGAGATTCATGTTGGTGTCTCTGTTGGAAACCCATCGATATAATCGACTGTGTTAACAATCTACAAGAGAAAAACCGCGGGAATGTGTCAATAGACAGAAAAGCATCCGGGACCATCCAGCATCCATTCCTGAGACATCCTGCCAGCCACTCAGGTGAGGGGGAAAGGTCACCCGGCCTGCTGAAGGGGCTGCTGTGGAATCCACAGTCACTGGTGTGAACAGGAGTGAGATGGAACACCCCCAAGATCAGGAGTAAGACTGGGGTGCAACTGTCTTCCTCCTCTGCTTAACCTTTCCCCGGGTGTCTGAGAAGAAAAGAAACCTAAGCACCCATCTGAAAAGGAAGGTAAGATTTCCTCTCTGTGTAGACACCGCACCACACCATTGTCTATGTAGAAAATTGAGTGCGTGCCATAAAATAGCCAGAAGCACTAACAAGTGAGCTTAGCAAGATTTATGTATAAAACTCAATTGTATTCCTACAATATGTATGTATTCAGCAAAATGGTTTGAATCTGAAATAAAAACTGTCGGTTGCCATCCATAGCAAAAGGGGAAAGAAAACGGGAAGGAAGAGAAAAAGAGAGAGAGCGAGAAAGAGAGAGAGAGAGAGAGAGAGAGAGAGAGAGAGAGAGAGAGAGAGAACGAACACTGGTAATTCCGAGGAAGAATAGATCTGTCCTTGGACATTGATACTGCTCATGGATGCCAGAGTAAGTGGCATAGGACAGTCTCTGTCACCTGCTTCTCTGGGGGAACGGGACTTTGACTCATCACACTGGCTGTTCCGTACCTTTGAGTCTCCGTGTGAATGAAGAAGACATGCCTAGCTTTAAAGTCCGAGGATGACTGGAGTGCTTGCATTCATGGCGGGAAGGAGTTACTACAGAGAATATCCCTGTTCATTTGTGTCTTTCTCACCAGATCTTACCTGAGTGTTTACTATGTTCCGAGAGCTGTAGGGGTGAGTAACTGGAGAACCAGTGTGAGCTGGCTGTTCTATGAAGGAGCTATGTGCTTGGACAGCAGGAGACAGATTTCCAAATACGCACAGCAATGGGACCTGGCTGACCTTTGGCAGATGGGACAGAGGGTGGCTTAGGGAAGGCTCTAGCTTTACAATGAGCCCTGGCAGATGGTGGACTATGTGGAGCAGGGGACACATGCACTAGATAGAGGCTCTGCTTGGCCTGGGGCAGGGGTGACCTGGTTCCCTAGACCTGTGCTGGATGATCCAGGCCTGGATCAAAGTGTTCTCTCAGAGATAGAGAGGGAAGACAGCAGGGGGCCTGATGAGCAAGGTGTTCGAAAGGCTTTGAGCCATGACTGGGTAAGTGTTTAGAAAACAACACTCCAGTCATAGGGTAGAAAACAGGAGAGCTGTTAGACCTGAGGTGGGGGGCTGTAAAGAGATGAGGGTGGGATGGGGTGAGAGGGGCATCAAGGGAAGACAGTAGTGGCCTTTCCAGTCCCCACTGATCTGTGGAAGCTCAACAGGAGAAGCCATGTGAGCCCTGGCTGCTCTGTGAAGGTCATGAGTATGATATGGAGCATTTGGTAGTGGTGTCTGTGGAGTTGTGAATGTCTCGAGGGGGAGGGTAACGGACGGTTATAAATTTGGGAGTGACGGTTTAGAGACAAGACTTGGAGCTGTAGGCAGGTGAGATTCCACAGGGGTGTGTGTACGTGGGGGAGTGTTATATACTGCAGGTGTGGCAAGGCCAGAGGCCAAGATAGAAATGAATGACAGCCAGTGCCCGGGAGACCAGGGGACCAAGGAACGTGCTGCTTTGAGGTTGAGCTGTGTCACTTCCCTTATCACCATGAGGGAAGGATACCTTACCTGTGACCACACACTGTCAGCAGGCTCAGCAGGACTGGCTAGGGCCACCCAGGTTAAAGGCTGCACTTACCTTGATGACCTTGGCCAAGGGCGGTATGCTGAGGGAGATGGGCTGAAGGAGAGAGCCTGGAGCTAGCTGGGCATGAGGAATGGAAATGGAGTTACAGAGTATGGTAGCCTCACCGAGCAAGAGTTCAAATATCCGAATGCCTGCAGAAAGCAGGCGTAGCAACTTACAGCGTTTGTGGCAGACTCAACCCGAAGTCCTGCCATTACAAACTGTGTAGGGAATTTGTTAGCAGGAGTGGACCGTCAGATATGTTTTTCTTCATGTAGGAGCTCTAGCAAACCATATTCTGACCCAGCTGCTCCAGGAGAGTATGTCTAGGGTGTGTTTCTCTTGTCTCCTAGCTTATAAAGTCTGTTCCTTTTGCTTCCCAGTGAACGAGTCCTTGGGTTGAGCCCAGCATGTGCTGTGTGGGTCGTAAACAGTTACGCCCCAGAACTTCCAAGATGGTCACCTTCAGCTCACGACTATATTTGTGTTGTGTCTTCACTCATTAAGCAGTGGGTGGCTTTCAAGGGAAGACCGACACTGTTCTGAAATGCTGTCTGCAAGTGTGTGTCTTGTAGTCGACACGTCAGAGTCTCGGTCTGGGAGACGTCAGGCATTTCAGGGATGCCAATGCAGAGTTTCTGTCAAGCTCAGGTTCAAGTTGAGGGTCATTTGTTATAATTTCATCCCTCCGTGGGTTCTCAGGCTTGGTTTCTTTTTCCGTGTAGTAAGGGCTCACAGCGGGTCACATACCGCGGTAGCCAGGGAGGGAAGCGAACCAACAGTTGTTTGTTGGATCGGCACCACTGAATACGGTGTGATCGATGTAAGCAAGTCTCTCAGGGTTTATTTTTCCAACTTGAAGCATTAAAACCAGCTTGGTTCACCCCAGTTCAGCTCCATTTTCCTGATTGGGGAAGCAAACACATTGAGTTTTGCTCCTTACTGCCTTCTCTGGAGGGACCATGAGGAGAGTTTTTGGGAGTGACAGTGGTCATGGCAGAGGTGTCTCATTCCTGAGCTCTAGGCTGAAAATGTCTCAGCTGGCTGGCTCACCCTTTCCTCTCCACAGAGGTGGCATGGCATATTAAAATGTTAAAGTCTCCTGTATCGCTACGGAATCAAGGAGCTTGGGTCCTCTCTTTACCATGGCCTCTTCTATTGCCTTTGGTCCAGGTAGTTTCTGGATGAAAATCACCATAGCGGCTCAGGAAACCATCAACTGTTAATTTTCATCTATAGATTTCCAGAACTCATAGGCTTGGGACAGGCCTGAGAACCTGCACTCTTACCCAGGTCTGAGAGAAAGCCGATGCTCTGGGGGCTCTCAGCTGGGAGCCATGAGCACCCTACTGAACAAATCACACAGAACCAGGACTATGTGCCTTGGGAACTCTTGCCCAGGTGGCCAGTCTGCCTGGTCATCCTCGAGGGTCTCCTCATGCTTGGTAGTTCCTCCCTAGTGTCTTTTCTGCTTAGACAGTGGAGTCCCAGTGTCTTCTTGGGTTGACTTCTGCAGCACTGGAATATGGAGGCAGGAAGAGGGGAGGGGAAAGAGATCCTGTTTGGGTTGGATAGGAGTTTTGAACTTGTCTAAGAAGAGGGAGGGGTCTATATATATGTCTGTGCATTTAAAAACTTCCTATGGAATGGGAGGTGTACCATCTGCCAAGAGACCACACTCAGGATGCTGGTCCAGGGTCTATGAATGTGGACTACTCAACATGCAGAATCAAGGGACCGAGAAAGACAAGAGCCTCTAGAAGCTCTCCCAAAGAAGCAGCAGGATCTGTGTAGACGGATTCTCTCCTAGTGAGGCTTTGTGGGGAGCGTAGACAAACTCCCGGCTGTGGCTGTGGTTTGTCCCACTGTACCTGTCCAATGATCTACTTTTGACGTGTTTTTGTTTGTGATGCATAGCCAGGCTTCCTGTGCTCCCACACTGCCTCTAGGGACGTGAGGATAGCTGTCCTTGCCCTGGGCTGTCCTGGTCCTCTGTAGGTCTGAGGAAGTCTGTGGGGACGGGTTCAGGCTGGACTTCCGGTTCCCACCAAGACTGAGACTAACTGGTGGTCACACCAGCTCCTCGTAGGCGACCGTTCAGCCTCTGTTGAGAACCGACGGACAGAGACACTTGGCAGTATTGGTCCTAGGAGACCACAGAACACTGTACATGCATAGGATGGTCTGGGGCCATTGAGCCTTAGCTCTGGTCACCATGGGAAAAAAAAAGCTTACAGGGGCTTTGTGGAAAATCCTGTGGTCAACTCTTGTCTATTGAGATGATTCTAGAGCCATGCCGGGGGAATTCTGAGAGGGCCATCATGAGGAGGCTTTGAGAAACAGCGACAGAAGAGAAAGAACATCCCCACAGAAAACCAGTGGATATCGCAGATCTGAGGAAAGAACTCACCAGAGTAAACCTCCCAGCACGGGCTCAGAAGTAAGCAGAGTTGATGGAGGAGACAGAAGTTCTAAACCAAGGACATGTCTGAAAATATGCTCAGCAGGAGGGAAGCTGAGATAGTAGCCAGGCTGTCACCGTCCCATGGAGCTACCCTGAGCTGAGCCAGCACTTGTGAGCCGGTGCCTAGGTCAGTGTGGGCAGCCGCCTTGCTCACCCCTTCCCCTCTGTCTATGTCTGCCTCCAGTCCAGCCTGCTCTGTGGTTCCTCACTGCTGTTTTATTTCTCTCTGAAATATCAGAGTTGTTGAGGTCTACATAGAATCCTCATGTGAAACTTAGGAAACCATATAACACAGCCCGATGAAATATGCAGATCTCAGGGGCAGCCACATAAAGTGCCAGCTGGCGGGGGACCCTGTGTGGAGCCAGCGATTTTCCTCAGTGATAGAAGGATGAGCTCTGAAACCAGAGCTTCTTTGGCAGCATAGGCTGCATCGATGCCCTGATGCACCTCTGGGAAATGGAGCCCCAGACCCAGTGTGGGCATGTGTTATGTGACAAAACTTTTCCTGGGGAGACACAGCGTATGCATCTATGACCCCCCAGATAGGGATCCCAAAACAGACCTAAGTGGGAATATCACCAAAACACAACTCTGTGAACCAGTGAGTTTTATTCCAGGAATATGGATGAAGGGTTCCTTACAGATGCAGAGATGGCTCAAAGATATCACCAGTGCCCTCCCCAGTATGAGTGAGAGTCCACCAAGCTAGGAACCTGGATCTTTCTGCACAGCCTGCAGGCAGATCAAGAGAGTGTCCTTTCCCGGTTCCTCAGTTGCTCTAAACCTCCTCCAGGAAGCAGTTTGTTTCTTCCAAGCTGCTGGTCTGGCCTCAGAGTCTCCTTTGCCTCTTGGCTTGTTAGAGGGTTTTTGCAGATTAACTGTGCATGCCCCGGGGTGGGGACTCTTAGCTTTTATTACGTACTCTTGCAGACCTGGTGACTCTGGTCGATTTAGGGGACTTCCTGAAGCTATTTTGAGTTGATTACCTTCCTGCTTAAGGAGCTTTCCTGCAGGATGGAGTGTCGCAATCCCAGAGGGAACTGTCACATAAGAGCATACCTGAGAGCAGGGGAGCCCTAGGGCAGCAGCCTCAAGCAGAAGCAGGCCTGTCACAACCGGAAGAGTTGTGGTCTTTGGGTAAAGCCAAGGGGATGGTTCATTCCTGTGTCATTTGCTCTCAAGATTGTGTTTCCAAGGAGGTGGTTTAAGGATGTTTTAATTCTTACATCAGAATGGTTTGTCCTAAGCTGCAGTGGCCCTGTGATGAGTGTCCATTGCCTAGTCCCTTCATAGCTGTCTGTGTAGGTATATGCTGATGTCCAGACAATGACAGAGTCACAGGAGGTATGTCTCAGGCTACTGGCCAGGACTGTTGACTTTTTGAAATCAGACATTACAACAGCCATCAGTATCACGTTTGAGGCTAAGGTCAAGCCAACACTGGTACTCAGGGGCTTTTAGACATGGGTCCTTAATTTACTAATTCACTGAAAAAATATAATAAGTGTGTATACATATCATATTTGCTTAGATTTGTCCCCCTGGTGGTTTCAATGAGACTGGTCTCTATACTCTTCTGTTTTTATTTGGTCCCCACTTGGTGGACTGTTTAGGGAGAACTAGGAGGTGTGTCCTTGTTAGAGGAGGTGATGTCACTGAGGGGTGAGCTTTGACTGAGCTCTCAGCTACTGCTCCGGCACCATGCTCCCTACCATGGTGGTCACAGACTCTAACCCTGTGAAACCATAGGGAAGTCCCCAATCAAATACCTTCTTCCATAAACTGCCCTGGTCTTGGTGTCTCTTCACAGCAGTAGAACAATAACGAAGATAGTTCCCAAGACCGTTTACCACTGCAGAGCACAGGGAGATAACTGTAAGGCGCAGAATTGGCACAAGACACTCCAGACCAGGTTCGCAGCACAATATTTGTTTGCCCCAGAGGGTTAAGGGCAGGGAATAAGAGATAAAGTCAGGAGATGGAGGATGAGGGGGGGAAGGGGAAGGGGACAAGGGAGAGGGGAAAGGGATATTTGCCCAGGAGGGACAAAGAATTGCCTCTGGATAGTAAAGAGACAGACATGGCCTGTAGGAAAATGGCCTATGGTATAAAGGTAAAAATCATGTTAGGATGAGGTGTTTAAAAGGCGTGTTAATTAGGTGGGCTTTTGATTGCTAGACTTCAATACTTTGATAGCTGGTCAAAGTATCAAATACTTTGATACCTTGGAGGTCAGCCTCAGGAGAAGGGAGTGGGCAAATAAGGGACCTTGGTGGCTAGCTTTAGGATGTAATCTAACATTTAGCAAGGCAGAGGGTGTGGGGGAAGGGCAAGGCCCGCCAGAGCTGTGTTTCTGCCTGCCTGATCCCCTCGGTCCCACCTTTTGTTTTATTATCAGATATTGGGTAAGTGGGCATCACTCTCTCTGGCTGCTTTCTGACGACACTGGAGTGTCATCAGGGACCCGAGGAAGCCGGGTTTCTGGTCACGGCTGGGAAGAACAGGCGGTTTCAGTTGCTATCCAGGTTCTGTGGGACCGTCTGAGGCTAGGAAAGTGCACTCTGTGAGGATGGACCCAGATGTAGATTCTGAGGAAACAGTTGGCACTGGAGTTGTTGCAGTCTGATTTGAAGTCTGCTGGAACAGAGAGAGGTAAAGTCAGGATATATATATATATATATGTATGTGTATGTATATGTATATGATGTATATAGATAGATAGATAGATAAATCTGGGATGTACATTTGAAACTTTTAGGCCCATTGTCCTGGTAGTTGGGATGAGGAATCCCAAGACCAGAGAATGGGGAAGAGATTTCACCCTTAGGAAGAAGTAGTCAAGGAAACAGGCTGTAGGCCAACAGGAGTGCTTATCTGGAGTTTGAGAGTCCTTGAGAGGAGCCAGGGACATTTAGATTGGCTGCATAAGGGTAATTGGGGAACGTCTGTCATTGGTAAGCAAGATGCTCTGTAAACTCAGTGCACAACATGTTTGTGGTGACCAGTGTCAAGGAGGGAAACAGAACTGGAGAGACGGAGGGGGAGGGGGAGGGGGAGGGGGAGGGGGAGTGGGGATCGAGGGCAGTGGGGCAGTGTGTGTCAGGAAGTCAGGGTGGCTATTTCTGAGGTGTGTCAGTTGAACAGAAACTTGTGTGAACACCCTGGAAGAGAGTGATCTGGCAGAGAGGGCAGCAAGCATAAAGGTCTTAAGGTAGGAGGGGCATGGCCGGGCCCAGGAAGAGCAGGGCTCACACAAGGAGATAGCAGCTGGCTGGTGGTGTTAGGGTGGGAGCCTGAACTGACTGCACAGGCCAGAGGGTCTGTCTGTGATCAGACTTCTCAGAGCTGCTTGAGGTTCCCAGAAACACTGAGCACAAAGTACAATGAGTTCCTGTGTTGTCCCCCTCGGTCCCCCTCGGTCCCCCTCGGTCCCTCACAGCCTTCCCGTGTCAGCATCCCCCATAGGTGTGATGTGCCTGGTACAATTAATGTCGAATATTGATATGTGATTATTGTCTCAGAGATCAGTAATCAGAGCTTGCTGACCCCAGGGATAGAGGCTGCAGAGTTGAAGATTCCAGGGCCACCCTTGGTAAGAGCTTTTGTGTCACATCCTAGCACGACAGAAGGGCAGGTGAGCACTTAAGGGGCAGAGACAAGCAGGCCAGACGCTCCCCTTTCATTAGACACCCCCTCCTGCTGTTGCTATTAGCCCTTCAAGAGGTCAGATGTCAGCATGAGCTACAGGGACATTCAGATAATAGCAATTAGTAGCCCAGGTCCAGTTTCCTAGGCTCCACTCAGCTCGGGTCATGACGGGTGTGTGATGGTGTCATCCGTTTCACGGCGTCGCAGGGCACAGCTTGACTGCCACCAGATTCTTGCCTTTTCTGGTCCTCTTGCAGCTGTGGGCAGCTATTGATCTTCAAACACCCCCAACATCTGTCTCTGGACACAGTCTAGACAGATGTACGGTGGTTTTTCCAGGTGTTGTCTTCCAGGACGGACTCAGAGGCCTATTTTACTTTGATCCTGTTGCTGTGATCAACAACTTGGGTTTTTTTTATCTTTTTATTCCTCTCTATATTTTTTTATTGAATATTTTATTTACATTTCAGATGTTATCCCCTTACCCCATTCCCCCCCTCCCGCCCAGGAACCCCTTATCCTAGCCCCCCTCCTCCTGCTTCTATGAAGATGTGCTCCCACCTCCCCACCCTCAAATTCCCCCACACACGGCGTCCAGCCTTCACTGGACCAAGGATCTCCTCTCCCACCTATTCCCGACAAGGCCATCCTCTCCTACATATGCAGCTGGAGCCATGGATCCCTCCCTAAGTGCTCCCAGGCTGGTGGTTTAGACCCTGGGAGCTCTGGTTGGTTGGTATTGTTGCTCTCCTCATGGGGCTGAAAACCCTTTCACCTCCTTCAGTCTTCTCTCTAACTCCTCCATTGGGAACCCCATGATCAGTTCAATGGTTAGCTGTGAGCATCTGTCTCTGAATATGCCAGACTCTGGCAGACCTCTAGGGAGACAGCTGTATCAGGCTTCTGTCAGCATGCACTTCCTGACATCCACATTAGGGTCACCCTTTGGTAACTGCACATAGGATGGATACCCTCCATTCCTGGGGGAACTCAGGGCAGGAACTGAAGCAGAGGCTAGGGAAGAGTGCTCATCACTGGCTGGCTTTTTATGGCGTGCCCAGTCTTTCTTAGAGGTCCCAGTACTAACTTTACAGGAGCAGCACCCCCCTACAGTGGACTGAGTCCTCCCAGTCAATCACTGATCAAGAAAATACTGCCACAGACTTGCCTGCAGGCCCATCTCATGGAGGCATCTTCTCAGTTGAGTTTCCCTCTTACCTGATGACTCTAGCTTGTGTCAAGGTTACACAAACAAACTGACTAACTAACTAACTAACTAACTAACTAACTAATTGGTTGCTGGCTGATGTTTTCTGGGAATCCCTGACTCGCCCCCTGAAGCACACCCTGGCTGCTTCCAGTGTTGCCAGCTGTCTGTAAGCTGAGCCAGACATCACCCGCAGGCTCCTGTGTGGACAGACACAAATACCAGCACTCGCACATTCTGAATCTTGTGGTAAGACAGTTTTAGTGTGTACGAATCAACCGTGTAGCCTTCTAAAGGGGTTGTGCCGTTTGGTAGTGTGTCAGCAGTGCAAGTGCGTTCCCATAGCGCTGTTGACACTTAGTCGAGTCTACTCCGGGTTCTATCATTCTGGAGGTGTGCAGGGGGCGGGGCAGATCTCCCTTCTGAGTATATATTTCCTCAAAGATGTTCTGCACAACATTTTCTCATATGCTTGTTTGATGCTGTGGCTTGGGGTCAGTGTCCCTCAGAGCCTGCATGTTAAAGTTGCTCACCAAGCTCTGAAAGACGGTAGAACCTTTAAGCGGTGGGACTTGATCATTGGGGGTGTGCTCCTGAAGGAGAGGCAAGTCCTTGGTCTTTCCCTCTTCCTCTCTCTGCTTTTTGGCTGCCGTGAACGAACAGCTTTCTCTGCTGTGCAACCCTGCTGTCCCGTGCTGTGTTCACCTAAGACCGAAAACACTGGGACCAGGCAACCAAACCCTGAGCTATGAGCTCAGACAAACCTTTCCTCTTTATGAAATGTGCTGTGTCTCAGGTGTTTGTTACAGTAGTGGAAAGCTGACATGTTCTCAACACCAGTGAGCCGTCTGTCTATTCAGATCTTACTTGTCTTTTTGTGTTTTATTTATTTTATGCGTGTGACTATTTCACCTGCATTTATGCCTTTGTACCATGTGCATGCAGTGCATCTAGAAGCCAGAAGGGGGCTTTGGAGTCTCTAGAACTGTAATGAAGACTACTGAGAGCCATCTTGTAGGTGCTGGGACTTGAACCTAGGTCCTCTGCAAGGGCAGCCAGTGCTCTTAACTGCTGAGCCAGCTCTCCCACCCCTTTTACCCATATTTTAAATTGAGCTATCTATTTTCTGATTTTTGAGGTTTTAAGAGTTCTTTCTATATTTAGGATATGGGTCTTTTATTGTTGTTTTATTTTGTGTGTGTGAGAGTCTTGCCTGCATATCTGTCTCTGTATCATTGTGTATGATGCCCTCAGAGGCTGGAGAGGGTGCTGGATCTGTTCCTTTAGAACTAGAGTCACAGGTGGTTGTGAGCCACCACGTGAGTGCTGGGAATCAAACCTGGATCCTCTTTGAGAGCAGCCAGCACTCTTATTTTTTTTTTTTTTTATTGGATGATTTATTTACATTTCCTATGTTGTCCCCTTACCCCATCCCCCACCACCCCCTCGGAACCCTCAATCCCCTCGCCCCTCCTCCTTCTTCTCTGTGGATGTAACCTCTATCTACACCCCCCCACTCCCACCTCCCCACCCTCAAAATTCCCACCCCCTGGGGCATCCAGCCTTCATGAGGTCAAGGTTCTCTTCTTCCACCTATGCCCAGCAGGGCCCTCCACTTTTACATATTCAGCTGAAGCCCTGGATCCCCCCCTAAGTGCTCCCAGGCTGGTGGTTTAGACCCTGGGAGCTGTGGTTGGTTGGTATTGTTGCTCTCCTCATGGTGCCACAAACCCTTTCAGCTCCTTCAGTCCTCACTCTAACTCCTCTATTGAGAACCCCATGATCAGTTCAATGGCTAGTTGTGAGCATCTGCCTCTGAATATGTCTGACTCTTGAAGGCCTCTGAGGAGATATCCATATCAGGCTCTTATCAGCATGCACTTCCTGTCTTCCACATCAGCATCTACCTTTGGTGATTGCACATGGGATAGATACTCAGGTGGGGTGGTCTTGAGACGGCCCCTCCTTCAGTTTCTGTTCCTCACTTTGTCTCCATATTTGCTCCCTTGAGTATTTTGTTGCTCCTTCTAAGAAGGACTGAATCACCCTCACTTGGTCTTCCTTCTTTATGGGCTTCATGTGGCCTGTGAGTTGCATCTTGGGCATTTCAAGGTTCTAGGCTAATATCCAATAATCAGTGAGTGAATACCATGTGTCTTCTTTTGTGATTGGCTTACCTCACTCAGGATGATAATTTCTAGTTCCATCCATTTACCAAGGAACCTCTCAAATTCATTGTTTTTAATAGCTGAGTAATACTCCATTGTGTAAATATATCACATTTTTTGAATCCATTCCTCAGTTGAAGGACATCTGGGTTCTTTCCAGCTCCTGGCTATTATAAATAAGGCTGAGAGCAGCCAGCACTCTTAAAACACTCTGACATCTCTCCAACTCGAGAATATAGGTCTTTGGATTTGTGTCTTATGAATATCTTTCCCCAGTCTGTGGATTGTCTTTCTCTCTCTCAAAGGATTTTGGCTTTTTCTTTAAGTGCTCGTAGGATCCTTTAAAATACTTTGGGCAGAGGAGCGAGGGTGACGTCAGGTTATCAGCAATGGGATGCCTCAGTCATGGAAACATGGACTCAAGAAATAGCCTGTGTGTGCACTTGCGACCTTATTTTTAATCACTGAGGTCAAATTTTCTAAGTGTGTTTCTTAAAGAAAAAAAAAAAAGCATCTCTCCGATGCTGCACCTCACACGGAGCTCTCTCCCAGCTGCATCTGTTTTACTTCAGCCACACTGTGCTGAGTTCAAGAGCCAGTGGCCTTTTATCTCTTTGTCACCCCTGACACTGGTAGAGTCCCTGCTGGCCTTGATGCTGTCCTGCAGGGGTTTAGTTTGCAAGCATGCAGGCTGGTGTCACCCTCAAGCTCAGGGGCCCGTCCGATATTTATAGAACTGCACTTTGCCCTGCTCACCCTTAGCTGTTCCCAACTCATGGCCAGCCGTCTTCCTGAGGGGCTCTGTGGGTTTCACTGTCTCTCAACCATTGCATGCCTGCCCTCTCTGTGTGCTGTTCCCTCCCAGCGCCCGTGAACAAAGGCACAATGAGGTCACCTCCTTGGATGTGGCTTTCTGATGTCTATAAATGAAGCTTCTTGAACAATTCCAAAATCACACACACACCCCAACCCACCCCCCGTCTCTGTCTCCCTTTCCCTTCTCACTCTTTCACCCTCTCTCCCCCTCTCATATACATCAGAATAATAAAAGCAAAGACTTTTTTCCTCTACTATCCATCAAACAGAGAGTTAGAAATGTTATCAGTGCCAGTTTTAAGATACAACAAGCAAGAGAAGAAATAGATGCTAAAGGATCCAGGATATCACAGAAGTGGAGGAAGGAAGCACGGCCCGGAGAGATGGCTCTGAGGCAGAGAGCCCCTCCTGCTCTCGCAGAGGACTTGGATTTCATTTACAGCACTCACATCCGGCAGCTCACAACCACCCAAAACTCTGGTTCCAAGAGACCTGACACCCTCTGCACTCTGAAGGCACCTATGCAGGCGGTGTGCACATAAACTCATCCATGTACACATATACATAGCTAAAAACAGATACATCCTTTTAAACGGAGGAAGCAGTCAGCCAGTTAGGCTCCCAGGATGCCATCCCATCATTTCTGGGCATCCATTAAGCTAGACCTGCAAAGACAGATGACAAAATACAACCGCTCAAGGCGAGCAGTTAAAACTTCAAGGGAAGCCGCTGAGCGCAGACCCAGTTTGACTTATGACTCTCGTGAGCGTTTCTGTCTAAAGATCCCTGAAGATGCAAGAGTGGCTCCTGTAGAGGAGTGGGGTGGCTTACTCTGGCCACATGGCTGGGCGTCTGAGCGGGATTCCTGCCCTTTCCAAGTTGCTTTCTTTCAAGTTCTCACTCCGTGGCTTGCTTATGTAGCATTTCTGGGGGAGTGCTATTCCGGGTCACATGATTTATCTCTAAATATTTTCTTATCTACTTTTGGCACTGGCATGCCTTTGGGATGCTTGCCGCCTCTCTGCTGGGCTGGACATGCTTGTAGAGTTGGTGGGAACCAGGTCCCGGGGGATGTGGGTTAATGTAAGCATAGCCTGGGACATCTCCCAGTGTGACATGTCTCCGGTGTTTCTGAATTACGGTGGGAGCCAAGGCTGTGTATTTCTGTCCGCTGTTGCTCATTTTAGTCTGACCAGTTTTATCCAATCAGAAAATATTTAGTCTTCCTCCCGGTGGCTGTGGCATTCTGTCTGGGAGCTGGGATTTGGGATACACTGGGAACAAAAAAAGCAAAAGAAAAATAAACATTATTAAAGGCTTACAACTTTTTTCCAATAAGCTTTCTTACTAAGCCATGTATCTCTGAGAAGGACTTTATTTGGTAGTTAGCAGCAAACCTTGGCGACTTTTGCTCACCGCCTCCTTTGCTGTCCAGTGGACTGGGGAGAACTGTCTGCAGACTGGCTGGGAGCCCCGCTCACATGTGCTCATTCTGTGCCGTGCTGCAGAGTAAGCATAGAGTGTCTGGGAGGAGTGGGACCCTCCTGCAGCCTAGCTGGTTCAGGGGGTTGGCTGCTGTGGTGTAATAGAGGTCTACTCTGCAAGGATCCTTACACGAGGTGCTGTGCACTAGGGAAGACATGTTGACCTGTGGGAAGGGTGCTGGGTTGGGGATGGTGATTGTCCTCCCCCTAGTTTATTTAGTAATGAGATGCAAGCTGCCTTCTGCTGTTATCATTCTTGAGGGCATCTGCTATTGCCACTGCTTGTGGGGGACTGCATGTTTTCTGGGCACTTACACATGATATTAGCATACAAGTGAAGATTGTCCACACCGTACTCCATATTTCTGGTCAGTTATATAAAGAAAGCCAGGGACTAGCGGGGGTCGGGACCTTGTTGTGTACCCTAGTCTGACCTTAAACTAAATACCTGTCTGCCTCTACCTCCTGAGTCTGGCCATTACCGGCCCGCACCGTCACAACACTCTCTTATGTACTGTGTAGTGGTGTCCATCTTGGGGAAGCATCATGGTTTGTACTGATTTTTTTCAGGTTATGTGTTTCCAGCTGCCCCTGGGAAGCTCTCCAGGCTTAGATCACTGTAGAGAACAGATTACACTAAATGACTGAGGCTGAAAGAGTCCATTTGTGAGTTGAGAGACAAGTCTGTGCCCAAGAGACCACTATTTCCCATAGGCCTATAGGAAACAGTGTGTGTGTGTGTGTGTGTATGTGTGTGTGTGTGTGTGCATGACTCCTGGAGTAAACCTGAAATAGATTCCAGAGCTGCTGTCATTGAAAGAAGACTTCCAGTAGAAGCTGGGCTTCAATGAAAAACCCAGTGTGTGGTGTGAGTGTTTAACAGTTGGCTCCTTGGATGGGGGTCCCTGAGTTCTGGTGTTTGTTGATTCCTGGGTACCAGTGTGATGTCACCAAGTGTGGAGCTGGGGTGAGATGCTCACAGCTCTGTGACATAGTGCCAGCACACCATGTAGCCAGTACCACCAGTGTCCAGAGGGAAGTGTCTCCCCATTTCCTGCCAGGACCTCATACAGGCTGAACCCCTTCAAGGCCAGAGAATGGGCAGCCTGAGAGACCATGTCTCTGCAGACACAGCCAGCTGATGAAGCTCACAGCATAGTTTGGGACAAGTCTTGGAAGCTCTGCTGCTCTCTGCAGCCTTTCCTGGGGAACACTCCTGTACTTCAGCCCACACAGCCTGTTACCAGGAGCACGGGTGCTCGATCAGCTTAGCTCCTTACTGTGAGGTGCCAGTGGATTGGCCTTGGGGCTGATGTCTAACAGGGAGCTGAGGTGTGCTTGAGTAGGTCCTGCCATGTAGTGGATGGTACAGAGAGGCTCAGGGCTCAGAACACAGCGATCTTCCCCACTGGATGGCAAGATTATTGTTGACAGAGTGGGACCTTGGTTCTGGAGTCAGGAGCTTGAGTGACTCCCTGTGGGAGAGAACTGGAATATTCTTTCCCCAACAGCTCACTCCCCGTCTCACTCATTTCATTCACTCACTAGGTTCTGGGGTCTTGAGCACTTCCCAGGAACCTTAGCCTCTGACAGTTCTTATGTCTGGACATCAGAATCAGGTGGGGTTTCAGGGATACATAGTGGCTTTGTGCAGTGAGAACCCACAGACCAGGGACATTGGGCAATGGGTTCATGCTGCTGAATCATGAACAGCTAGCTCTCTCCCCTGGTCTTGGTTGTTCAGGCGGCAAGTGCCCTGAACGCTCACAGCCCTGCTGACCCACGTGTCCTGCCTTCTTATACAGCTGGTCCACAGACTCCTTAAACGCTGTCCGGCTGTCTGTCCGAGACAGCTGCCTTCACTGACACTTTGTTGAGACTGCTGGGGAGGGGATTCACTGCCCCAGCCAGGAGCAGCTGGTGAAGAGTGGAGGAGAAACTGGACAGCTGTGAAGGTCCTGGACTCTGGTTTCAGCATTACTTGGTGGCTAATTTTCATTATCATGTACACTTTGATCAATTATCAAGCATAAAAGTTATTTCTATGGAAACCAGAAAGGTCTTGAGATGATTTCTAGTCCTGATTAGCTCCCGGTGAAAGCTTGCAAGTTACTATTGTGGAGAATCTTTCAAATCATTCCTGTGACCTAACCTGGGCAGAGCAAGTGCTAGGCCCCTGCTGTCACTCTAGAGTGCATGCAGAGCCCTCTGCTTGGTGACCTCGCTAACCAGAAAGCAAGCAGCTGTGAACATTCTTTCACGGGGCTTTTGGTGACTGTGATTTCTCCTGGGTAAACAACTGCTGGGTCCTAGGGAGGAAACAAGTTTAACTGTGGAAGAAATTGCCTGTTTTCCCGTTCCACTCTCCCAGGTCAGGCTCACGGTTGCTTTTCAGCCTTGCTGACTTTGACGTTGTGAGCATTCTCCTTGTTCTCCTTCTGCTAGGTCTGCAGTGTTAGCTGGAGTCTTAACGTGTTCGTGTCTGTGTGTGTGTGCATGTGCGTGTGCATGTGCGTGTGCATGTGTGTGTGTGTGTGTGTACCCTGACGGCTGATGATGTCAGTTTTTCATTTGTTCACTGAATATGTGCAAACTGTCCTTAGAGACGCATTAAAGACTTTTCCATGTTGTTTGGTCCTAGAAATGTTGTTTTTCACCATAGTCTCCGTTGCCCTTGACTCTGTACATTTTAGAAAACACCATGGACTTCTGAAACTTCACAGGTGTTTCACCTGCCCTGAGCTGGTGTCTTGCTGTGTTGCCTGAACTCAAGTGGTAGACCTGCCCCTCTCTCAAGTAGCTGGGACTGCACTTCTATACTAAATGATAGGATCTGCTGTGAACTGAGGCCCGGTAAATATTGCTGGATTAATTTATTATCTACTTGATCCAACAACTCAGTTAGGCTACTGGCCTTAAGCTAGAGATAAGGAGATAGACCTAGAGGGGTCAAGTGACTTCCCTAGTAACATGTTTGTCATAGAGTTAGAGCTACTCACGCTGTTGACCCATTCATTTTCCAAACAGCGTTGTTCACTGATGTTCTAGTTACACGCAGCCATGTACAGAACCAGACTTAAGAGTTATATGGGCAAGGATGTTTTAAGGTAACCCATGGAAAGAGCCTCAACTAGTGTGTCCACAAAATGGAGCTTGTGACCATAAGGACACATAGCCAGTTTGGCTGTCCCTGCTGCTCTTCATAACATCCCTCTCCTGTGTCACACACAAAAAGCAGACCTTTACCCATTTCCTGTCTTCCTCAGATGTACTGCTAAAAGATGAAATTCTTTCTTGTTACTTAAAGGACAATCATAAACATGCTTTATTAAAAAGTGAACAAAAGTGAAGTGAAACACCCAGGGTGTTAAGACTTCAGTGGCCCCAATGGCAGGGACTCTGTGACTCTGGGTTCAGTGACCCCAATGGCAGGGACTCTGTGACTCTGGATTCAGTCCCAATGGCTGGAACTCTGTGACTCTGGGTTTTCTAATTCCTCACTTTCATAGAGATTATAGGAGGCTCTAATGAAGCTTTTAACATTTAAAAGTGTTTGAATGGGTAATAGGCCACATTTGGAGTTTGGCTCTTGTCACTCATAAGGTATCCAAGATGAAGTCCCATTGCAAAACTCCATTTCCATGTGCTAGTCTTTATGGATGGCTACCCAGCACATGCATGGAGAGAACAGTCTGGAAAAGGGTTGGTGCTGGACAGCACTTCATCCTAGTGAAGCGGTATAATCCACAGGTGAAAAACAATCTGAGTCTGTAAGAGAGTCCAGCGGGTAATGGTGTCTGCCACCAAGTCTGATGACCTGAGTTTGATTCCTGGGACCCACGCTTGTCCTTTTGACCCCCCCACACACCATGGCACACATGCCCCACACAAGTATGTGTAACTTAAAAACCACATTTCTCACTGAGATGTAGGTCCCCAAGTAGTTTTGCTTTTTATAGTTATCAAAATTAATGTGTGTTGTTGCCATTATTTTGTATATTCATACAAGAAAAGAAAAGAACAGTTGGCCTATGGTTTCATAATCAAATGTGGAGGTGAAGAAGAGATGATTCTAATTATTTGTGGTAGTTACATTCTATGAAGTTATCTCAAATACTGAACTGCAACATTGTCCTTGGGGGAGATACAGAACTAGGAAACCAAAAGGTCATAATGCACATCTCTTATGTTTAATTTATGTACTTGTGGATGTGAGCATGTGTGCACAAGGTCGGTCATAAAATTCTGTCAACCAATCAATACGTGACCTTATTTTATGGGCATTTTTGGAAAATGTATGCTGTAAGTGTTATTTACAATAAGACATCATCTCAAGTAGAGCACTGTGTAATATACCATACCATGGCTGTGCTGGTTTGTCACCTATAAGCACATATACAGAATGTCCATGACCAGACAGTAAACACAGCACCACACACACATACCGGATGCTGTATAGTAGGAATGTAAATAAGGCCTTGAGGAAAATGCTATGCAAAGATCATGTGGTTGGCTTCATGAAAATGTTAAAATTGGAGCCGGGTGTTGGTGGCGCACGCCTTTAATCCCAGCACTTGGGAGGCAGAGAGGCAGGTGGATTTCTGAGTTCGAGGCCAACTTGGTCTACAGAGTGAGTTCCAGGACAGCCAGGACTATACAGAGAAACCCTGTCACACACACACACACACACACACACACACACACACACACACACACACACACAAAAAAAAAATGTTAAAATTGCACTGTAGAGGGAGCTAGCTGCAAGATCAGTGTGCTTTGAACTCTGACCTTGTGGGGATTGAAATTGTTCAGCAGAAAGGGAAGATGTGGATAAAGATGGCTCTCCCTTAGAAGATTGGCTTTTTTTTTTATAGACTTAATTAAATTGGCTTAAGGCACAAACGCAGTGGAAGCGAGGCTGCATTCAAGCATGGGCTCACATTCTCCATGTCTTAGGATATTTTTTCCAAGGCAGCCTTGCATTGTTACTTTAGCTGCAGCGAGGACACTTTGTGTTGTCTTGCTGGTATTTACTCTGATGCCATGCTTGATCATTTTGAGTGTGCCAGGACTTGGTCAGTGGTTTCTACTGCCCTTCCAGCCCAAATTTCCTCCAGTTTTCCTTCCTGTTGTCAAACATTCCCCACTCATTTGCTGTGTAGTGTTCACTATGGTTTTGATGCTTTTACTTATATTTTCTGTCATACTTTCAAAGTTGTTAAGGCAACTTGGCCAAACCCTTTTCTGACACTCACTGGTGATAGTCAGCTTGCTGCTGCCCCAGGCTGTGTCAACATAGCTGATATTGCACATGGTGATGGGTTTCCAGTAGTCTCACATGGTAGTTTCCTCGCTAGCCTTTGAATGTTAAAAGCTTTACTAAACAGCTTGCCTTTAACGCTTGTATCGTGCCCTGACGAAGGGGGTTAAATGAGAGACATGACGTATTTGGGAGCGTGACAAGAATATGTGCGGGGGACGAACATTTTCAGGTTCTTCACAGAGATGAACGGGGACGTTAAGTTAATAACACCCAGAAGGTAAGGTTTTTGTCCTGGAAAAGTGTTCATGGACAGGGACCAAGCAGTTGTGGAACCAATCCCAGAGCATTCCGGATGCCATACATACATATGTCATCTCCTGTGATCTATAGATGAGGTGTTTTGTCTTAAGTGGTCCTGGGGTTTGGTTTTTGTACCCCATTAGGGTCAGCTTATATTTAAAATTTCCCCTGGGTATCGACACACAATAGCAAGGTTGCGTGGTCTCTGAAGCATCTGCCCAGGAGTCTGAGAAGCTGTTTTCGTCACAGTTTTGTTTTCCAACATTTATGAAAAACACGCCATCTCCTCAGCACTGGAAACCTGTTCTTCAGCATAGCCCTAGCTACAGATAACAAAATCTTTCCTAAACTCTTTATCCGTACAGCCACTCTGAACTGTAAGTCGATACTTTCATGGTTTATCAGTCTCTTAATGACCAGTTGAGGAAACTTTGCGTGTTTCTGGCCCCAGGTAATGTAACTATAAATTTCACTTGCTTTCAGACTCAAAATGCTGTTTAATCCTTTTTTACTGGTCATCTCATGAATCCACATTTTGTTGCTTTTTCATCCTCTCCACAGCTTCATGAGGCATTCAGTGTTGCTTTAGCAATTTTCTGGAGCAGCCTGGTCCACCAATGAATCTTTTTTCAAGTGGATATATTACACTATAACTCATGCCCCAATAAAGCTTATCTAATATAAAGATTTTTTTTTCCCCTGTAGGACACATGACTACCTCCCTGCCCTTAGGAACTCTTTGTCAGCACTCTAGAATGTTTGGGGGACATCAAAACAGTAACACCACCAACTAAAAGTACATGGCAAACATGGTACTAAATATGAGAGATGGCACCCACTTACAGTTTTGAGAACTAAAGCAACTGAGCCTGTCCTTTGTCCATTTAGATCATGGAATGCACACGTAAAGCAAACTTGTTACTGGGAGCGTGCTGTATCTATCCTGGGGTTAAGTGGGAAAGTTGACAAATAAGCCTGTGGTGACCTTATGAATGGGTCTCTTGCAAAAGAAAACAAGGACACTGTGGGCGGTCCTCTTCCCTAAGAACATTTCAGCTGAGGGAGGGGACTCATTTCTCTCAAGAGACCACTGGATTCCTGAGCATAGTGGATAGGTGCTGTGATTTCTCCTTATTTTTTTTAAAATCTTGAATATTTTCAGTGCTTTTGGATGACGATTTAAATACCAACATTTAATTCTTCTAATCCATGTCAGAACATCTGCTCTTTATGAACTCTTAGGTTAAGAAACTTTAAGAATTAAATAAAAAACTTCTCTGCTATATCAGGGTCTTCCTTACATTGTTCCAGTCATGGACTCTGCTCTTGTTTCTCTTAGCGTCTGGTACGGTCGGGTACATAACATAACGTGGCAAGTGTGGCAGGATGCCTCACTTCTGTTGGCAGAAGTACTGGGTGGTAGGTCAGACCTTCCCTCATGGTGAAGGCTAGCAACAGGAGCCTGCTCTGAAGCCTTACCCACAGTGGCCAGCAACTCTGGTTAAGCCTGTGTTTGGGAATGTAAATCTGGGCATTTTCATGACTACCTGCAGAATTTATGCTCATTAATTTAAGCTATGGCTTTATAACTGAAACTGCACTTTGCAGGAACCTAGGTGAGAAAGAAGGGAAGTTCTCTCGAACCTTTTTTGGGGCTGTTCGAGCAGCAGGGGCAGAGATCTGTGCATTAGTGGGGTGCGGCCGGCAGAATGCAGGTCAGGAGGCGAGGATGGGAGCCCAGAGCAGGGCCTGGAGGAGGTGGCTTGGGGCTGGAGCGAAGATCTGCAGGAGGCAGGGCCGGAGCAGAGCCAGGAAGTGGAGTGCGTGAGGAGGGATCCCTGCCATGGAGGAGGCGGGCGCGCACGATGCCGGAGCAGGGCCTGAAGGAGATGGGACGGGTGGTGAGGGGAGCCGGGCCGTGCCGGAGGAGAGCACGAGCTGGGTTGGTGCAGGGCTGGGAAGAGGTAGCCGCAGCTGAAGACGCAGCACTCCCGGGAAGAGACCGCGGGGGCGCGGTTTGACGACGTCACTTCCGGTGCGAGGCGCGCTTCCGGGTGTGGGCAGGGGCGGAGATTGGTGCAGCCCGAGGAAGGGGAGCGGATGAAGCGTCCGGCCCGCTCAGCACCGCTGTGTGTTGCAGGTTTACCCGGAGCCGCGGAACGAGAGCGAGTGCCTGAGCAACATCCGCGAGTTCCTGCGCGCCTGCGGGGCGTCCCTGCGCCTGGAGGTGGGTGAGCGCGGGGCCGGGCCTCGAGGGGGTGGGGGAGGTGGGGTCGGGCTGGGGGAGACAGGGCCGGGGTGGAGGATGGCCGGGGGTCGGGTTGGGGTCGCGGGAGCTGACGCTGTCTGGGGCGACCGTTCCTCACAGCCGCCTCTATGGAGCGGGGCTTCTTGTCCCAGGAAGAAGACCCTCGATGTCTCCTCGCGGCAGCGTGTGAACCCCCATACCTTGTTCTGGTTCCACGAGAACCACTGGTTCATCGTGCTCCTGTGCAGGTGGCACGTTGGTAGTCCCCGTTGCTCGAGGACATCTGTCCAACCCTGAAAACCGCCCTTTGGGATTCCCCAGCATCATATCCAGGTCTGACCCAGCCCTCAGCAGGTGGTCAGACAAGGTCCAACCTGAAATGTCGAGGGCCAAACCCCTCTTGGTCACACATCCTCATATGCCGCCTCTGCAGGCCCTGGATCCTCCACCCATAATGCTTACGTTAGAAAACTCACGAGCCTGAAACTGGGGTTTGTAAAACCTGCTTCTGGGGACTACTCCGTGGAATGTCTACTCCGTGGAATGAACACCCTTTGTGGTCCTTCAGTGCCAGTTCCCCAGGGATGTCGCTGTTTCGTTGCTTTTGTTATTCCTGGGGAGGTGTTGTAGATCTAGAAAACTGGCATTGCTTTTTTTGGGTGAGCTTTGCAGTCACTTGCGATGTTTGCAACCTCACCGTGTGAAGGATTGGTACTATCACACGCACTCCAGTCCTGTGATGACCCCGTGTAGCTTTCCTTTCCTGGTAGGCCAGTCTTCGTATGTTTCTTGAGATGAATTGTAGAAGCCGCCCAATCACTTTTGGAAAGTGTATTTAATTGAAGTTGGACAGATTCACGTGTTACTGTTTTTTTGTTAATTTATTTGATGTCTTCAAGGAAATTGTTGCAGATAATTGGGTAGTGGCTGGGCAATTTCAGAAAGCCTCACAGCTCTTTAAAAATGGGGTGTTGGCTTCCCTTGGTGGCACCGGCCTTGCTGTTTTAGTGACTGGAGATTTACTTTGTCTGACCTTTGTCATAGGATTCTATCCATATACGCCTGGGTTTTCTTTATGTTACAGTTTTTTTTACAGACTCACCCTACACATTAAGATAAGCAGTGTAAATTGCTATAAGAAATTGCTTTAAAGAAAAGTTGCCCCTTTCAAGCTTTGCAGAGGTTGTAAAGGCTGTTGTTGTTTCATGTAACAATGACTTTTATGGCTCTGAGTTTGTCCAGAGATGCTGTCAGAACTCAACAGGGACCTGTCCCAGGCACCTAGAGCAGCTCTGACACAAGGTCCTTGCTAAGGATTGGTTACTGAGAGGATGAGTCTAGAGTTACACTTGTGATAGCAAATAGGTTTACCCTTGAAAGAAGAAAAAAGACCAATTGTGTCTTATTTTGTGTTAATTTTAAAGAGTAAATATCTCTTCCAGTTACTTAAAGTATAGTAGAGAAAAATAAAAAATTTTCCTCAAGGTTAGTATACCATACTTAAACCCCCAGTTTGTTCAGCCATCACATTTTAGGAAATTCCTGGAGAAAGGAATGGCTCTAGTTCATCCATCCTCTGTAACTGTGAGGGGAGAGGCCTATTCAGGGAAAGACCTAGTCTTCCATAGACAAAGCCCTGAGGGAAGCGCTTTGGACCTTTGAGCAATACTAGGACTGACACATTTAATATCCGACAATTCTCAAAAGATAGGAGACTGAAAATATTTTAAAATTGAATGAGAAACAAAACAACTTAAATTCCAAGTTAGCTTTTGTTCTTAGTACTTAACACCAAGGGGCTTTCCCCAGGGTGTTGTTTCAGACTGGATCGAGTTAGTAAGAAAGGTTGTCTAGCTCACCCCACTTTAGCTCCTAATGATTTCATTAAAGAAGAGAAACTTACCATTACCATATCAGTTATTTTTAAGGCAGTGTGCCACAGCACTTGCTCAGAAGTCAGAGAGACTGATGGTTGTTTCCTTGACCATGTGAGCTCCAGGGAGTGAGTTCTTTAGCTTTAATGGCAGTGGCCTTTACCTGCTGAGCCATCTTGCTGGCCTCTTATTATTATTATTTTTTTTTACAACTTATTTTCCCACCAACCGTTGTCCCTAAAATATTTGGAGCAGGTGCTAGGGAGATAGTTTATCAGGTAAAGTGCTTGGTGTGCAATCGTGAGGTCTGGAGGAAAAGGCCAAGTGAGGTGCTCAGGATCTTAGTGATGTGATTTGGAGATAGTAGGAGTCCCTGGGGCTTGCTGCCCAGAGAGGAGAGCCAATTTGCCAAGTTCAGGTAGAGACCTTACCTCAAAAAAAAAAAAGTAAGTGGAAAGTGGCTGACAGACATCCAGCGTTTACTTCTGACCTCCACGTGCATGCCCACATGCGTACATGTGTATGTGAACTTGGAAACATTAACATGCTCACACATGTGTATACATACATGCACTTATATTTTCTGATTTGTGCAGAAAACTGGGCACAGCAGTACCAGTCTCTTTCCATTTATATCTATAGAACAACCAAAACTGTGGTAGTGGTGGTGCTGTCGGCAGTGATGCTGTGCTTGGCGTTTGCAAACAGAAGTACCGCAGTGAGTTCACTGTGAGACAAGTTACCAAGTCCTCTGTCTGCAGTTCCTCAGGTGGAATGGCTGCAGAGATAGAGAATTCGTTCTCTTATTTGTTATTGTTCTGTTCTCAGATTATATTAGGTATATTTGTTGATGATCACAGTATATTAACTGTCAAGATTTTCTTACCCAATAATGATAATTAAGTACCTGAATGATTGAAATGCGAACTGTAGCTATCCAGAGTAGAGGCTGCCTTCCTCGAAAAAACTGGTTTTTCTTGTCACTCCCATGATGCTTGTAACCAGCTTTATTCAGTATCTAAAATTGGTGTTAGAGAGATGGCTCAGCGGTTAAAAGTACTGCCTGCTCTCCAGAGGAGCCTGGTTCAGGTGCTGGCACCTACGTGGTAGCTCACAAACATCTCTAACTCCAGGTCCAGATCCGATGTCGGTTCTGGCCTCTGCAGGCACACACACCTGGTGCATAGATGTGCATGCAGGCAAAGCGCCATAAACATGAAATAGTAATAAAAGCAAAACCCCTTAAATTAAGGCCACATGAATCTAGTTCCAGCTGTGTTTTTCGAAGCTTAGCCCATGCCATGGCACACAGCATCAGGGATATTAGCAGCAAAGATATGAAATGCAGCAGTGTACTCTGATTTAGTTGTTCATCAGAGAAATATCCATTGTTCTAAGAGTTTAGTTGTATATTACACATTTGCAAATGTTATAATTCCCACTTTTTATCATGAATTTTGAAAAGTTGGAATTTAGCACTATTATAAATGGCTGTACTTCAGGTCATTTTCTAGAGTCTAAGTTGAAATTATGAAGTGGGATCCATGTTAGCTTTGAGCGTTTCTGGCAGAGTCCTCTGCCCAGATGGCACTGGCCTTTCCAAGGCGGGGGACCTGACAGAGCAGTGTGTCACCACGCTCTCCTGCTGAAGAACTAATGTTGCTTCCAATACAGTATCTCTGCTCTGGGAAGGAAAATGAGATTCAGATGGATTTCTCATGGCTGCCAAGATGATTTCTGGGAGTCTGTCAAGTGACGCAAACCACACTCTCTTTTTTCCAGCCAGTTCCGGCTCTGGTCCACATGTGGGGCTGGAAGGGTTAATGACCCAGTGCTACAGTCTTCCACTTGTAGTCTCACACACCAGATAACATCAACATCATTTTCAGCTTTAGTTAAAACATTAATTAAAGGATTAACTGTCTTGTGAAGAGGCCATCATCCAAAGGTCTCGGTGGTTCAGAACAGAAATGTATTTTGCCCTTCCTCGTTCTTGGACGTTTTTGGCTTGTACTTTTGGTCTTTCAGTTCATTAGAGATTAAGATGCTAACTGTTCGCATAATGTTTGCTCCACAACCTAGTTTCTTAATATGGTCTAGTGTGGAGTTTCAGATGTGTGGCTACATTGTGGGGTGATTAAGCCAAGCTAGTCGCCATCTGTCACACCATAGACTTTTCTGTGATGAGAACATGCTAAGTTCTTTTTATAGCACCTTCACATGTATGTTGTGAGCTGTAGCTGCCACACTGTGTGGTGCCCACTGAAACTCATTCTCTGGCTACCTGGACTCTGTCCCCAGTGACTGGACATCCTCCCATTGCCCTGTCCACCTCCTGGCCCTCGTGACTGCCGCTTGGACTGCTCTTACCTTACCAGTTGGTGTTGGGCTGTCAGCTCACTCTACCTGCTGGTTCTCCATGTCCACTCATGCTGCCAGTGATGGCAGGGCCTCCTTCCTTCTTCCCACTCACACTCAGAGTGTTCCGGTGCTTACATGACATCTGTCCATCTCTGGTTGTTTTCATGTGGAGGCTGTTGTGAACATCTTTGCAGTATATAGGGAACACTTGTTTCTCCAGCATTGTCTGAGTTTCTTTGGATGTACACCTGGTAGTGGGATTGCTGGGCCACAGGGTGACTTTAGTCACCACTATATATATCAGTTTCTGTAATGTATTGATTAGCTTACATTCCCACCAATCAGTGTTGAAGGATTCCATTTCCTCACGTCTCACCAGCAAGTAGCTCTTGTGGTTTTGACAGTAGACTTGCTAAGAGGTCAGAGGTGATAGTTTATTGTGCTTTACTTTGTATTTCCTTGATGGTAGTGATGTTGAACTTTATGACAAATAGCAGTTGGTTATTCTTAGGCCTTTGAGAAGTGGCTGCAGAATAAAGGGTTTAGGTCGTGGTCTTCCTTCCTGGTTTGTTTGGGACATCAGCTTCTTTCCAGATGCATGCTTATAGCTCGCTCATTCACTCATGTTCTCTCTCTCTCTCTCTCTCTCTCTCTCTCTCTCTCTCGCTCTCTCTCTCTTGTGCGCGCTCTCTCTCTCTCTCTCTCTCTCTCTCTCTCTCTCTCTCTCTCTCTCCTCTCTGTCAGTTGGCAAGTGGGTGTTTTGATGCTTGCCTTTTGTATGTGCTGTAAGAAACACAAGTTAGCAACAAACACCACAGAGAGTGCCAGGCAGCTCCTGTTGAAACCACCAGTATTTTCTGTGCTTTCAACCACGGTGCTTATTCTGCTTTTAAGTTGCCTGTGGTCTGTGTTTGTTACATAAAGCTCAGAAAGTAGAGAAATGTAGGGAAAAAATTATGTGATACTTCTGTCTAGAGATGTCGTGGCTAGATGTCCATGTTAGTGGTTTAATCTTTTTTCCATTGCACACATGTAGATAGCCTTAGAGACCTGTGACACCGTAGCATATATGTTCTGTAACATACCTTAGCTTGATACAGTATGGTAGCAGTGTGGCCATCTCTTCATGCCTTGTGTTTGTCTCTTGATTCAGTGATGGCCTCTTGAAGGCCAGTAAATCCTGTCAGATGTGGACATGGGATTCAGTTTCCTCTGCTGTATACAGTGAAGGCCATTTCTCTCTGTGTGCTAGTACCTTAAGTTGTAACTATCATGGCAGGTATATTCCTGCTAGGCCACAGCAAGGTGGGAGTTCATTCAAGCTTTGAACAGCTGCCTCCACCTTCTCTGTTGACATATGTCACTGGTCTGTCAGGGTACCTTCCTAGGTGCCCTGCAACTGCTTTTTCCCCTCAGAGAAGTAGACCTCTGGAATACACAGTGTGGCTCATCTTTGTGTGTCTTGCTTGGTGTGCTCCTTTTCTGGGTGCTGTGATCCGAGGAGGCAGGAGTGAGGCATTCCCAGTTCCCTGAGGTGGACTTGTGAGGCTATGAAAGAGCAGCCTCAGCAGGTATACGGTGGAAGCTGGACATCTGCAGCACTTCCTTCCAGTCTGGTACCTGTGACCAGGGGTGGAGGCACTTTGCACAGGGGGAGCTTCAGCTGAAAGCAGGCTTGCGGCTGCTTGAAAAGAAGAGAGAGGCTGAGCTTCCTTTGAGTGAGGTTTTCATTCCTGCCTCAGTGTGGAGAGACTTCCAAAGGACTTGAGTCTCCAGTGTTGAAATGAGCCAGGGTGACTTAGGTAAAGTGAGGTTTTAGAATGGAAATTGCTCATCTCTGTCTAAACATTCCTTTTCCTTAAGAAGAAGCTCATTAGTGGCCTACATAGGACTGGGCTGAACGTAAAGATTTTGTGATGCCCTCAAGTTGTTTTGTGAGTGTGTGGTGGTGGAGATGATGGAGAGGGCAGAGTTAATCCTGCTGGGGACAGTGCTGCGCTCTTCAGATGTTCCTTAGGAGGTTGAGGGGGGATTGGGATGCTGAACAGAGCAGAAAATGTTTTTGTTTCTGTGAACTTCCCAACCCTGTTGCCAAAGATGGTGTGAGTGGGAATATCCTTCGTAGGCTCCTATGCTTGAATAATGGTCCATAGTTGGTGGATCTCTTGTTTGGGAAGCACTATGAGGTGTGGCTTTGTTGGAGGAAGGATGCTGCCAAAGATGGTCTTTGAGGTGTCAAAAAACTTGCCAGGTGTGATGGTTCACACCTTTAATCCCAGCACTTGGGAGGCAGGTAGTCCTCTGAGTTTGAGGCTAGCCTGGTTCACAGAGGAAAAAGTTAGGCCTTGAACATAGAAAAACCCTGTCTTGAAAAAACAAAAACACCCAAACAAAACAAAACCCTCCCCTGATACCAGTGTTCCCTCTCGGTCTCCTCCTTGTCTCTTCCTGCTCTGTGCTGCCACTCTACCCTCATGGACTCCGAATCTCTGAAGCTTTAACGTTTTAAACCCAATTCAATTGTTGTGTAAGTTGCCTTGGTTACGGTGGTTGTTATAGCAAAGGCACTAATCATGCACTAAGAAGTTCTGAAGTTAAATGCACACAGTTAAATATTTTGTCAAACAGTTCTGGTCACCTGTGTCTAGGGATCCGAGGAGAGCTGGGACAGTGCTGGATCAGTGACAGTTCTGAGATAGTTTTGCTCAGCATGCATGTGTGCATTTCTGGTAGAATTTAAAGGCTCTTGTCTGTCTGTATGGTTTTAGAGTTCATGCATCTCCTCCTAAGCTGTCCTTCTGTGTATCCTCACAATGTGAGTTTATTAGACTGTGGCTCTGCACAGAGTGTTTGGGCCTTCCTTGGTGTGATGGTTGGTTTGGTTTTAAATGTCAACATCCCACAACTTGACATAATCTGAGAAGAGTCAATGCAGGGCTATCTAGACTAGGTTGGCCTGGAGTGCATCTGTGGGGACTACTTTGGTTATTAATTGAAATTGGTAGACCCAGTCTGAATGTGGGCTCTGAACTGTGTGACTGAAGAAAGTTGGTGGAGTATAAGCACCAAGTGAGTTCTGTTTGTTTCTCTCTGCTTGTGATTGTGTATGTGATGTGGCTAGCTGTTTGAGTTCCTGTCTTGACTTCCCTCAGGGTTTTGAAGTGGTAAACCCTCTCTATGTTACTCAGGGTTCTATTGCTGTAAAGAGACACCATGAACATGGCCACTCTTAGAAAGGACAACATTTAATTGTAGCTGGCTTACAGGTTCAGAGGTTCATCCATTATCATCATGGTGGGCAGACCTGGTTCTGGAGAAGTTGAGAATTCTACATCCCAGTCTGCAGGCAGCAAGGGGGAGGCAGGGGTGTGTGCAAGGGGGCGGGGAGATTGATTGGGCCAGGCTTGGGCTTTTGAAACCTTAAAGCCCACTCCCTGGTGAGTAAGCATTCAGATCTGTGAGCCTGAGGGTACATTCCTATCCACACCACCACACTCCCCTAAGGAGCTTTTGTCAGGCTGTTTTTATCTCAGCACCAGAAGTGAAGCAAGCACACTGGGACTGCTGCTGGCCTGTGCTCATAAAACACCAGTGGATGAGGCTGGAGAGAGGACTTTAGAGGACCCAGGTCTGTTTCCCAGCACTCACAGCCACCTGTGACCCCAGTCCAGGGGATCAGACACCCTCGTTTGGCCTCCTGGGGCACACTGTACATGTGGTGCACAAGCATATCTTCAGGGCAGATACATGTGAAGAGTTAAAGTTAAGAGGTTAAGGGAGAGCCGCTGTGTACCAGTGTACTCTGTCATTGCCTTTTCTGAGTGCCCATTGTCTTAGCAGCTTCACAGAGTCAGCACTGATGGGTATTGGGAGTAAACATGTGAGGTGTTGTGTGACAGACTTTTCCTGGAGAGATATAACACACACAGGTGTGTACCCATCTCAGATACACAGTTCACAGCACACAAAATGCAGTTTGGTGAGCCTGTGAGTTGAGTCCGGTTACTTACAGGAGTGTGGGCAAGGGGTGACCCGCAGGAGCACAAATACTGTCTTGAGAGCTGGAATGTAGAGCAGAGTCAGGCAGCTCACAGGTGGAGAGGTCTTTCTGGGTGCTTCAGTTGGCTGAGTCTCCTTAGAAAGCTCGTCTGGTCTTTGCTTCTTCTGGGCAGTTCAGCTGGCCTCTGCTTCTTCAGGGTTGCTTGGTAGGTCTGAGAATGACTCACAGCCTGCTTTACTGCTAATATACTCTTGGCAGGGAGGAGCCTGGTGAATGTGATCAATTTCAGGGACTTCCTGAAGCTGTTTAGAGCTGTTTAGTTCCTGTCTTAGTTGATTATCCCTGCAGGCTAGAGTGACTCACTTCCCCTTAGAGGAGCATGTTGTTTCACCTCCTTCTGTCCTAAACATCCTGGTGTTTCACTTTCTCTGTAGGTTCTGATGATAGGAATTAGGAGAAACAGTGGGGAGCACAGGCGGGCAGTGTGTGGCGGGGAGCAGCAGATTTGGGGAGTGGATAGGTGCTAGGGTAAGGATCTAGGTCTGGAACTTTTCCAGGAAATTCCATGTGAAGGAAGGGAGAGCCCAGTACACTATGGCTTGTACAGAGGCCCAGGTGGAGCCGAGTCTGTGGGTCAGAAGCTAGCTGTTAGAGGTGAGAGAGTGTGTGGGCGGGTGTGGGAGGGCTAAAGGGGCGAGCCCTGCATGGCCCTCTCCTCTTCCATGTCCTGCTGCAGAATGTCTTGATCTGGGCTCTCTAGACCTTTCCTTGGCTCCTAGACCCAGATGTCTGAGAATCCTCACTGCAGCCTTTTGCAGGGAGTCCCTGTCTCCATGAGGACATGGGGCATGGAGGCCCTGAGCATGTCTGCCCAGCATGGTGGCTGGGTAGAGAGGGTGGCCCTGTAGCTTTGCTTGTTAGGAATTCTTCCCCTTTTCTAAGTGTGAATTTTATTCTAACTGCTGGGTGTGCTGGGGTGTGGTCCAGGGGCTGGCTCTTGCTACTTCTGGGCCATGCTCCTGGCCTCTTTAGAGTTGAGTTCTTTGCCTTCTGTCTTAGTGCTGGGTGACAAAGGAGCTGTTCACACGTGCTGCTGTAATTGTGCTTTTTGTGTTTGAAGTCTGCAGGACAGCACCTGTCCTTGGAAAATAGTGCATAGCATGCAGACTCCCCAGCTTGCTTCCTCCTCCTCATTATGCTCATGGCGGGATGGCTCACATGGTTTCCAGTCCAGTGCTCTGCTGACGTGGGCTGTCATTTCTGCCACTCTCCTGCCTAGCTGACCCAGGGGAATGTCCAGGTTGGGCTTGTCCAAGAGTTGGCCATAGAGGGCTGGTCTCTACCAGTATCACCTTGTCTTGATTTCTGTGCTCTGGCCTGCACTTCTAGTAGGGTCCAACTGCTGGAGATGCCTGTAATGATGACTAACGTACCTGTGCTAGGAGTTGTAGCGTCACAGGTGTGACTTACTGACACTTTTAACTTCTACTGCCAACTCATGTGAAGTGGCATTAGTGCCTGGAAACTCAGTGCCAGCAACCATCATGACTTCTTGTTCCTGTGCTTGGAGAACCTGCCTTCCGTCTTCTGCCTTCTGTTTACAGAGTTGTGACCTGGGCTGGTGGGAACTGTCTCCAGTGCCACACCTCCTCCTTTGACCTGTCTGCTTGTCTGTGGATCTTGAGCCTCTGTCTTTGCTTGTAGATCACTAAGTAGACATTTGTTGAATTAGAAAAACTCCCCAAAGTGTCTATCCAGAGGCTTGCGGAATCCTTAGGGAGTTCATGGAGTGTCTAACCAGGGGACTTGGGGTACTTGTCAGAGACCTTGGGCATCCTTCAGGAACTATTGGGCCCATCTAGGGCCTTAGGTTGTTATCCAAGACAAATAGTAGATGTAGCGAGATTTAAATATTCTGTTGTTACTAATTAATGTTGGAAATTAATACACTAGCAGTTAGCTTTTTAGACAGCTATTTCCAATATGGGAGACACAGGGACCTTTAAAATTCATCACAAGCCTTATAGCATTAGAGCTGGGCAGATATTGACCTTCTAAGATATTTTATCTGTTTCCCTGTCAAAATTCCTGAGATATTACTTGCCATATGTTTCCTTCAGGCTGCTTCTGCTCCGTTAGGCCACCCCTCATGGCCATATGCTCATGGTCCATGCTAATACCCCATGGTTACTCCTCCTTTCTCCTCCGCTGGCTCTCCTCATGGTCCCTACCTGAGACCCCAAGCCCGGGAACTGAAGCTCTGCCTACCTCTCTGACCAGCAACTTTATTAACTTCTGTCAGCAACATTATTAACCAATCAGAGATAACTTGGGGGGCAGGGTTGACACAACAAAAGCTGATGTGTGTGTGTGTGTGCGTGTGCGTGCGTGCGTGTGCGTGCGTGCGTGCGTGTGCGTGCGTGCGTGTGCGTGTGCGTGCGCGTGTGCGTGTGCGTGTGTGTGTGAATTTCTTGTCTTGGGACAACCAGATCTTAGGACACAGCACTTAGTATTTGAATACATAGTAGTGCCAGACCGTCAGCAGCAAGCGGGGCTGAGCTGTGCCCCGTCTGTGTTACCTCAGTTCTCTCCTCTTTCCTCCCCATGCATACCTTTATTTCATCCTCAGAACTACAGAGTTTTTGTTTGGCTTTGTCAAAGCCTTGCTGCAGAAACTGTTGCAGATCAAATGTAGTAGGATAGTAGTAACCTTTGTATCCCTATGTCAGATGTTTATGTGAACTCTGCCTTGTATCCAGTGGGTGCTGTTAGCCCTGACATGGAGACCAGTTTGAGAGGACAGATGGCTGGTGGGTGGCTCTGTGCCACTTGCTGGCCGGTGCTGACTCGTGGTTTAGTGCTGGCTTCCTGGTGGCCGAGTTCAGTGGAAGGATGCCCAGATCCTAGAGACTTAGGAGCTATAGTAGATGTTTCAGAGTTAGAGGACCCTGAGCTTAGTTAGGAGTGGTACCCGACATGTTTCTTCAGTTCTAGGGGAAGCAAAACTGAGGCGGGACCACACACTGTGCATCTATTTTCTCTGGCCTATATGTTTCTGCTCTGGGGTGATGGAGAATGCCCAGAGCCATTTCAGGTCCTGTGCAGGGTCAAGTTGTTCCTTTAGTCTTCGTAGTGGGAGGGAGGTGTGAGGGATCCTGGGAAGGGCCGTATGTGAAAGAGGAGTCTACAAAGAGCTCTACACTGCTATCCTGTGTCTACATCTCACAGGGAGCCCAGTGGATGGACACGTGGGCAGTTACTGGCTTGGGGTAGGTTCTAATGTGCCCATTGAAGAGACAGGGCAAGGCTTTACCTCTGAGTCTCCAGGTGAGAGTGCAAGTTTCAGGCCAGGCTGTGGTTGTCACCCTGATGCTGCTGCTGAGCTGGGTGGCTTGTATGGACTGACTCATTTGACTGTGTGGGTCTGGAAAGCTTGCTGGGAAACTCTCTCTTAGTCTCAGTGCCACAGGGCCCGAGCCAGAAAAGGAGCAGGTACTCTGTATATGAAGTGTGCATTGCCCTGCCCACAGCTGTTGTATATCAAGGGTGCTTTATCCTACGTTCACGGTTGGCCAGGCAGTGGGAAAATGCATCACTGACATTTGTGCTTTTACTGTCTTCTCAGTTTTTGTGGAAATGAAACAGTGACAACCACGACAGATGAGTGGTTGTGGAAGGAAGGTGGAGATGTACAGGCGTGGCTGAGACCGTGGGGCAGAGTGACTGCTGTCTCGGTATATGTGCGGGAATCCTGCAGTTATCACAGTGACCGTTCACCCCCTCTGTTTACTAATCTCCCTACACACACGCACACACACACACACACACACACACACACACACACACAGAGTGCTGGAGATGGAACCCAGAGCTTTGTACCAGCTGGGTAGATGCTGTGTCACTCAATTAGGTCCTCTCTGCTCCCCTCCTATGTCTAGTGAAACAGGCTTTTTTCTGGTTTCCTTTGAAAACAGATCCAGAAATCAAGGCCATTGTCTGCTTACATGTCAGATCCTTCTCTTCTCTTGACAGCTGTGTGTCCTGCATCTTTGTGTCTCTGAGTGCCCTTTGTGTTCTGGGAACCAGCAGAGGACAGGTTCCCACTGAATAAGTAAAATAAAGCCCAAGTCCTTGCACTGTGTTTGGATGTGAAGTCTATATATACTGAGTATGTGTTAAAAATAAAATTACCCAAAATACGAATTTCTGCCCAAATTTGTATTAGGCTTTATTGGTGTTTTCTCTTGTAACTTCCTTCTCCCATGGTGCCATTGATTTCTGTGGTCTATACACTCTACTCCCCAGGGAATGATCGCCTTCTCCTCTGTAGAGGCTTACAGGTAAGGGGGCCCACCCTTGTGGTCTTCAGTGTGTGGGAACATTACAGAGACACTCTCAGGTCTTGGAAACAGCTGATGAGCTTGGTATTTAGAGCTGGCCAGCTCATCTGTTGAACTTTGATTTGCTGAGGGGCATGGATGGCACCTGTTACAGCTGGGGAGGGGGCAGCTGACTTCCCAGGAGTACAGAAAAATCGGAAGTCTTGGTAGCCAAGAACAGGTATGAGAAACACCCTTCTCTCAGCCGTAGTTCCACAGAACTGGGCCTACCTGCCTACTGTTGAGTAAATTGTAGGATTGTGAGCTTTGAAGTTGTGGTCTCTGGAGAGGACCGTTGGGCCTTATAGGATTGCTCACTGCTGCCTGCACTGGAGAATGGGTGCTTTCATTTCCCCACCTCAGGGTTAGGGTTGGTGAGTGGGTGCCAGAGAGCTTCCTGACCTGTTCTCCCTGGAGTATTTCTTATGTGGGAAACTGTCTGGAAGACCACCATAGAACACAGCTTGGGTCCAGGACTGAGACTCTGCATTGAGTTTTACCCCTGCAAGCCTTTACTTGTTTGTTTCAATTGTATTTGCTAAGCATGTGAACTACCTTAGAGACCTGGTAGCACTTCTGAATACTTCAGTGCCTGTGTCAACATACAGATAGATGCTAGCTTTCGTACTTTCCCAAGGCACTTAGCACTGAAGTCTGTTCTTTCCTGTTTAGTCCATGTTCAGATGTGCACTGTGTTCTCAGAGTGACATGCAGCTTTTCTTTTCTGAGCGATCCGAGTGGAGTCAGTGGAGTCGTGCCTCATTAGCTCAGTCACACCTCTTCAGTGACATTTAACAAAGATCTCTCCCTCACCTTTCTCACTTAGGACTTGGGATTGTTAATTTTTATTCTTTACAAATTTACACATAAATATAGTGTACTTTGATTGTATACTCCCGTTTACCCTCTCTTCTCCTTTCCCTCCCAGGAAGTCCCCAGCCTTCTTTATGTCTCCGCCCTGGGGGCCACTGTGTTTAACTGGGGACGCCTACATAAGTGTGGGTGGGGAGTTAGGTGGGCGGGGTGCTTTGCGGGACAAAGCATTATGTGAGCAGGTGTGACTTGTAACCCACCCTCCCCTAGCAGGCGTTACTGCCTGCACCTCCTCCAGGACGGCTGGGCCCCGTAAGCATCCCTTCTTCCCCACGCTGGAGTGTGGATGGTCCCAGTCTTGTACACACAGCTGCTCACTGTGAACTCATACATGTAGACAGCCACATCATGTCCAGACGATGTGCTTCACAGCACACCTTCCTCCTGCAGTGGTCCTGAGCTTCTGGTTAGGACTGAGCACTTAGTCACTTATTGTCAGGACTTTGACCAGTTAAGAGTCTCTGTGAGTGGTCACCTACTGTAAACAGAGGCTTCTAAAGCAAGACTGAGGAGCGCTGTCCTTTGGGTACAAACATATTTAGAAGGCAGTCTGTCATGTCCATAAAGCAAGACAACAGGGTAGTTCATTTGTCTTCTCCAACTCCCCTTTAGCTAGGACCGTTCCAGCCATAAGCTTACGACCAGGTTTACACTACCAGGCGCATTTCTTCCCCGTGGAAAAGGTCTAAAACCCAGGCAGACGACGGCTGGTCAGTACTGTGCGGGCAGGTTGGTATTGTAGCTAGCAGGGTCTACTCCTGGGTAAGACTGTTGACATTTTCTTCCATTGGCAGAGGGAGAGTATCTTTGTGAAAGCCAGCCAGGAGGAAGGAGGCTTCTCAGCATAGCTGCTGCTATTTTCTTTTAGCTTCTTTGACAGTCTGGCTGTATAGGCCGTGCTGGCCTCCAGCGTGAGAAGCTCCTGCCCTGTCGGTCTCCCTCCCTGCAGGTGCTCAGATTACAGTTGTGTGTCTGTGAGATATGCACCTTGTTGTAGTTTGATTCTAGTTAAACAGTTTTGGCAAGGATTTTGCATGAAGGTGTTCTAATTTCCCATAGCATTTTATGAAGAGGACACTTAGTGTCTCCTCTGTCTCTGGGGGTGCTGAGTTTAGGGGATGGTCTGATGCTACTTGTAATCAATTGCTAAATTCTGTGCCCCAAGATGTGGTTGCCCTTCAAGGATCTCCTTATGGACCCCAGCTTTTGTTGTAGAAACCTTGCTTTGCCCTCCAGCCCCCTGCACCCAAGTTATCCCTGACGTCTGGGCTGGGCAGAAGTGAGGGCGGAGAACAGGTTCCTGGTCTTGGGTCTGAGACAGACAAAAGCTGGTATACATGAAGCTCTTCTTGTCATCCTCAGGGATCAGCCACCACACAGCCACTGTCTTGTCTTGCTGAGCCATACTCTCGATCCGCAGACATTTCTAAGGGAAGCTGTTCAGCACTAGGACTTGTTCCATGGGAAGCGGAGTGAGGAGTCACAGGGGGAAGGCTGCTTGCTGATGTCTGCTGTCCTCAGACCCTGTTCTCAGGGCCATACTGGTGAGCATGGTGAGGTCAGATATGCAGACTGGGACTGGAAACCCCGTGGAGCTGGATAGCAGGGCTGCAGAGGGCTGCACAGAGGGCTCTCTGACTTGCGTGGTACTCTTCTGACTGCTGGATGGCATCACCCATATCTAGCCTCTCTGCTGCCCTGTTCTTTCCTGCTCACAGGCTTCCCTTGGAGTTTGTTTGTAGCCTGGTTAAAGTGCTATCTGCAGCTACTTGTCGTGCTGTGTCCAGTTGTCAGGAGGCCTGTGATCTCTACCTGCAGACTCCCTTTCTAACCACATCCTCCTGAGGTCTCAGAAGATGAGGAACATAGTGTGTGTGAGCTTCTCCTCTCCACAGTCCCTTTGCAGCCCAGTCTGCTGTGTGTGAGCTTCTCCTCTCCACAGTCCCTTTGCAGCCCAGTCTGCTCTGTATGGCTTTGTGGCAATACTAGACAGTCTTGTGTTTTATGGTCTGTGGGTTGTTTCCCCCACTTTCTTCCTCTCCCTGAACTGAGGTTTTGAACTCAGGGCCTCTTTAAACGTTGACAGGCAAGTGCTCTCCCAGGGACCTGCTTTCTCAGCCTTGATGATTGTCATTTTATTTACTTTCTGAGATACAGTTTCATTCTACAGTAGAGCCTGAGCTGGCTTTGAACTTGTGACCCTTCCTCCTGCCTGTGTCAGCTTTCTGTGTAGTAGGAGTTATGGTTGTGTGGCATTCTGCCAGGCCAGAAACCTGTATTTCTTGATGCAAGGGAAGGACATTGCGACTCTAGTTGTGCCTGGGGAGCTTGCTGCAGGCGTGTTGTGGCTGTCCCAGCTCCCTGGTTCACTTTCCTGTAGGGGTAGGGCTGCACTGCCTCCTCAGTGTTTGCTGAGGCAAGGGTCTTACCTCCCACCCTTTCCTGGTACATTGGGAGAGCGGGCTTGATTTGAGAGTTGTTCTCATCTGGGCCGTTGGTGGTTCTTGGATCCTGGCTGCTTATGCACCTGTTTCATCTAAAGCATAACTAGCAGTGCAGGTGGGCTGCTTTCAGATCAAGACTTAGCCAGTTGCCTCCCCCCCCCCCCCCCACCTTCTGAGCCTCATGCTGACAAAGCTGCTCAGCTGTGCTCAGCGTGCATCTTCTCCATGCTGTCAGTTGCTTCTTACAGTATGCCTTGGTCAGATCTCACTTTTTATATGGTACTGGTGATCCAGCCCTGGTCTGACAGACACACACTCCATCACTGAGCCCCATCCTCTCTTAGCCCTCTGTGGGCCAGTCCTGTAACAGTAGCCTGCATGTCTGTGCCATCATGTGGGTGGGTGGCAGGAAGAGCTGGCAGAGTGTCTAGAGGGCTGTCCAGGAGCAGGGCCTTCTTCTTCAACCAGTGCTACTGAGCTCTGGCTCAGGGCGGGATTGCTGACCCCTCTTCCTCTCAGTGTCTGTCCCATGAACTCAGGGACACCTGAGGCTGATGTGCTCTCAGGAGCCAGTGTAAAGAGGAGTCGGGTGCTGGTCACCTTCTGGAAAAGGGCCTGTGGGTGCAGGTGCAGCTGCTTGTGGTTCTTGGTATCACGTGGTATCTTAATGGAACTGTTCCCAACTCCCTTAGGATTTTCAGAACCATCTGCTTCCCCCAATAGTCTTCAAAATCTGATGCCTTCTGCTCGTAGCCCCTCCCTGCTCCCACCTCCACTTAAAGTTTTTGACTCGTTGCTTCAGTGTGCTGTAGGAGGAGGGAGAGCAGTGTGTGCAGTCGAAATGGAAGCACTTGTCTGAGTCCGGCCTTTGTCATTGCAGGGCTCTCACTGCCTTTCAGAGCTGTAGAGTTGTCCCTTCCCTTAGGTTCCGCTCCAGCAGGCGTCATGTCTCTGTTGAGGTCCTGCTGTGCTTGGTTCAGGTCTAGTGATAGGCAGGCAGGGCTTTGCTAAGTAAGGACCGAGAGCTGGCTGGCTGCGATGCCTGTGTGACCTGTGGGACTGCACCGTCTCCTGGTGTCCGAAGTGTTACACTCCCCTCCTTTGGCTGGCAGTGTACCATTCAGGGCAGAGTTCACATGGTCTGAGTCACATTTTATTTCCCCATGTGTAAGATGGTTTGAACTGGAAGGTCTAGGCTGTGCATACACTGGTGTGACATTTCTCCTCAGCAAGTTTATTTCCACTCGGCCTTGACTGGATGCTGTCACTGCCCATACTGTGCTTTACGAAAGGCTCTCCTAGGCTTGGGAAGGGTGCATAGACAGCAGCGTGTAGATGACTGTCCCATCCTCCTGTGACTGTCACTTGTGCTCCTGGAGGCCCCTCTGGAAATTACGAAAGATAATTGACTTTGTCTTTATGACTGTGTTCCCTGCCATAGTGTTTGCATGTTGATGAAATAGATCTGCAAACTGAATAAGATTTAATTCTTATCTGAAAGGACATTGACTTGTTTAGGGGCATCTTGGGTGAAAGTGCTGTAATTGCTAGAACCGTTAGGAAGCTCTGTTTTTATCCCTGAGCAGCAGTAGGTGGACTTAAGTTCAAAGTCTGAAGGAGCCACGAGGACCAGGAGCCGGGATGGACTCCACCGTCGGATCCATCGGATCGGTGTGGACCAGCTGCCTCACACTGAAATAGCACACTTACCATTCATTATCAGTCATTCTTGTTCTGAAATCACAGACTTTACTTGACAATATGAGGACAAAAATGTATTTTTAGACCCTGCAAGCAACACTCCAGAAATATCTGCCTAGACTCATGGTGTGTGTTTGTGTATGTGTGTGTGTGTGACTGAGTGAGTGTGTATGAGTGAATATAGCTTCCTCATAAGCCTCTTGTAGTGGAACTGGTTGATGTCAAGGTGTTGGGGTCAGTCTGTCCTGCAACAGGATCTTCATTCCTATTGAGATGGTGGGAGGAGATGGGGGAGGAGAGACACCTTTCCTTGGCACTTTCCGGGTGTAGCCAGATAAGGACACCATTTAGTCATTTGGGTCTGAGTCACTCTGCTTTGTTTGCTTTTAGTTCAGTATCTCAAGGTGCATCACATCTGTTTCGTGGCCAGTGATGTTTATGTTTGTGCGGTCAGGATATCAGCGCATGGGTGTCTGGATGGGCTCTGTTTGTGTGTAGTGCTGTTGCTGAATCTTCTCAATTTTAAATTACATGCTGTGTCTATGTGTTGGTTCCTTGTATGGCTCTCCTTCCTCTGTCCAGGTTGACTTACATCTTGGTAGTCTTGAAGCACTGTTCTCCCTCAAGGAGTGTCCTCTTGTTTGCTTATGTGGGTTTCACTGCTGACTCCTAATCAACACATGGCACACATGGCTTCCAAGGGTAGGCCTGGACTTCCTTTTGCTTGTACCAGGGAGCTTTATCTTTGCAGTGAGGGCACAAGGAGTCCAGACCTCCTCCTACCAGCCTTGCAGTGGTGTTCCCTTGTGACCCACATTCATGCAGCAAGCTGCTTCTGAACACTGACAGATGTGACACTGCAGGGCTTTGCTCTTCACGCTTCTGCGTGTAGAGCACGGGCGTGGACATGTGTGCTTGCTCAGGGGTTCACGGATGACACCATGGAGAGTGCAGTACAGGCCAGGGTAGAAGAGTCCACCTGGGTTGTTTGTCCTCTTCTGCTTCACAGTCAGTCACCTACTGAAGGATACAGTGGGGTCCTCTGGAAAGGAATGCTCCTCACAGCAGATTAGCATACATTTGGGTCTCCCTCCCTCCTTCTTTCCCCCCCCCTTCCCCCCTCCCTCCCTCTTCCCCCCCTCCTTCCCTCTTTCCCTTCCTTCCTTCCTTCCTTCCTTCCTTCCTTCCTTCCTTCCTCCC
>NW_021604615.1:6485717-6510341 GCF_004785775.1 Grammomys surdaster
CCTCCCTCCCTCCCTCCCTCCCTCCCTCCCTCCCTCCCTCTGAGTTTCTGTGAAGTCTTAGCTGCCAACACTATATACGTACTGTTTTAGATCTGAGGTGGAAGGGGACCCTTGTTTGCTAAGGAGTGTGACAGGCACTCAAAATCGCCTTTATATTGAGTCCCAGCATCCTGAGAGTAGGAGGCTCTATGTTAAAGTCGTTTTGTTCTAGACGGTCTGATGTTCCTGTTTGTGTTGCTGACTGACACTGGTTGTGCACAACTCCCCCACCCCTGTGCTTGAAGCAGAGGCTTCTCTGACCAGTTCTGCTTGCTTGCTGTAGCTAGGTGTCATTCTTGACTGCAGCTCCACTTGGGTCTGTCTGGTCTCATTTGAGGAACCTGGTCAGAGGCTGTTGACCCTCCTCACAAGACTCCTGGAACTCCATGTGATGTGCCACAGCCCCAGTCAGGTGGCCAGTGTTGTGTGCTTGCAGCATAAAGACTTACCCAGGGAACTGTAGTGAGGAAAAGTCTTACAGTGTAGTAAGCCTGGGTTAGAGCGATAAAGGAGGTCAGAAAATTGTGTCCTGCTAGCAAAGTTCTGGGTTGGATTAGTTCTTAGCAACTATGCCAGGTAGTTAGGCTTCTGTTTGTCCTGCTGTTCTTTTGATTGAGACAATGTTACAGTTTGCTCAGAAGTACTACATCTGGGGCCACAGGTGACCAGGCACCTTCATGCCAGTTCACAGGATCACCTTGATGGTGACAGCCTGTCAGATAGACACTGGATAGTTGATACCACATTTTTCCTGTTTCGTGCATTTGTATAAGAGCTAAGCCTGACACTGCATTTGGATACCATTAATAACCATGAAATAAGGACTATGCCTAGGCAGAGCGCTTCAGAGGAATGGAAGAAGCTATGGCAGCAAGTGTCGTCTAGGCCAGGTTGTAGAGTCTTTGAAGATCTGACCGTGTGCTTAGCGATGGCTTGTGGAGCCAGGATTACAGGTTCTACTACACCTGGATAGAAGGACCGTCATGGCAGGGGATGGGCAGTCACACGTTCCTGCAGCAGATGTGGACCTCTGGTCTACATGGTGACAGTGGTGTACTCCTGTGTACTGTGAAAGCCAACCTCCCTGCCAGCCTGCAGTGTTAGCTTCTTGGTGAAACCCAGTGTGGGTTCAGGCTGTGCATTTTGTCCTAGACACCTCATGGCTCTGGGCGCAGTTTCCATGTGTCACTGACTGGTTTATGAGAGGTGTTTCAGGGAAGGTCCCGGGCCTCTTTCCTGGTTGCTTTGGCAGGAACGCTCTGTGAATTAAAGGACGTATGCTTTTTTGTTGTTTGGATTGCTGTTTGGGGAAGTAGTCTGTTCTGCTCCTTGGAAAAGCAGGCCTGTCTGAATGGTCTCAGGCTGAGAGTGTGCCTTCTGGTTTGTCTCATCTCATTATTGGGTTTCCTGAGGAGGAGGATAGCAGTAGGTTCACTGGATTCTGACGTCATGCTGAAGCCCATTGGCAGGCAGATGCTCCGGAGCAGCCAGTCAGGTGCTCCGTGGTATCTGGGTAGGAGAGCTATATAATCCTGGAATAACAGGAAGCTTCCCATATTTCACATCCTGTTGTTCTGGGGTTTGTGACTTTCTGCCTTGCCATAATGAAGGTTAGTGGACATTTGTGTATGTGTTTCTTGGGGAGTATGCTGTAGCTTGAATTTTCCAGGCACACTGAGAGCTGAAGTACAGATCACCACTGTAGCATTTTATAACTAAGGGAGCTTCATATTTGCATGAGGAAACAGGCCTAGACAGGACAATCTTTTTATTCTTTAACAAGATATAACTTAACCCATATGTGACCCTTAAAAAATCGGAACAGGGAGGTGAGCTTAGACAGAGTTCCCATTTGGGCTGGCTTTCTGTCAGGCACAGACAGATGTTACAGCCCAGGAATCAACTTGTAGCCATAAAGGTTCTGAGGGCTCTGCCGGGAGGGTCAGAGGAAGTCTGTCCCGAGGAGACCAGTGGGGCTTGACACAGTCACTGTTTAGCTTTTAAGGTTTGTGCTTTGGTTTGTTCTTGGGAACTTTCAGCAACCTTCTTTTTTGAACTGTTTTGACACTTGGACTCTTTGTTGGGCTACATCTGACTCTCTGGATGGGTGGTCCACAGATCCACGCAGTCCTGGCCCAGTAGACATTAACTAGGCAGTGTGAGGTGTGTGGTCCGGTCAGCCTCTTTGGGCTTGATGTTCTAGGGTGGAATGCACACATCAACACTGGCCATGAAGTTTTCCCTGTGAGAAGTGTACTTGGGGGATTTCTGCGAGCTCAGTGTGGCTCAGGCACGGTCCTTCAGGAAGGAAGATGAGTAAGGCCCAGCAGGAAGGGGGTAGGGTGTGGGAAGGCAGGAAGGGGGCGGAGGAGGGAGTTCCTGGCACTGAGAAAGGCTAAAGAAGGAGTCGAGGAGGGCAGAGGTGCAGTGCTAGCCATAGGTGCTTATCTCAGAGCAGAGAATCAAGATAGCTCCAGTTTGCTTCAAGACAGAAACTATATGGTATACATTTTGGCATCTAAGCTTTTCTTTCTTTAATTTGCACCAGAGAGGTTTTCCTAGGATACAGTATTAGATGATTTGGTTACCAAAATTATTTGTATAAGAAACGTGAGGGTTTTAGCATATCTGCAAGCAGGCCCTAGCGCGCACACACGCCTTAAAACAAAAGCCAGATGTGTTTAACTAGGTAATCTTTTGTACGTTATCTCTCCTAGGTTTAGGTTGGTGATACATTCACATAGCACACAAATGCACACACACTGGTACACATACACATATGTCCACACACATTTGGTTTTCAGATGACTTAGGCTAGCTCATGTGTCTTCTCTCCTGCCTTAATCTTGTGGTGTCACTGATTCGGGGTCAGAGTGGTTAGGTAGCCCTAGGTCAGAGTGGGGTTGCCTACAGTCTGGGTTCTTTAGAACTCTGTACAGAGGCCGCTACCCTGTCTCTCTTCTGGGATCCACTTTATGTCCCACCCATTCCCTGTCGTCTCTGTGCTTTCCTGTGTCTGCATATGCCTTGTGTGCAATGGGGTGAATTTAGCATACTTCCCTTTCATGCTAGAAGAGAACGTCTTCCATGTCCACAGGCTTTTGTAGTCTAAGGAGAGAGGGTTACAAGCCACCCTGAGCCTTTACTGGGTGCCTTTAACTGTTGGCTTCTGGCTCATACCCTAGTTTTCACCTCACCTGGATAGAAAAGGGGGCACAGTTAGGTTTGGTGCTCTTCCAAGGGCTTGATGCCCCATAAGGAAATGCCTCACAAGGGAATTCCAATGGACTCCTTTCCTAGAGAGCCACTCTCAGGCTGTGCTGTCTCTTGGGTTTTTCAGACCGTGCTGCTGACCATGTGAAACCACTTATTGTTGGGAGAGTTTTGTTTATTCTGTGATAGCATAAAACTCAGTACTAGTTTTCTTGTTTTATTTTCTTCTTTCAGACTTTTGATGCAAATGATTTGTATCAGGGGCAGAACTTTAACAAGGTCCTCAGCTCCTTGGTGACACTAAATAAAGTGACAGCAGGTAAGACTCTTTTAAATGTCTTCAAAGTGAGGATGTGAAGGCTCATGTCTTTAGTTTTCTGTCCTCAAGGTAAAATGAGCATTACTGCATTGAGAGAGAAACTGCTTGGGCTGCACCTTCTGCTGCTGGTGCTCTGTGCTTCTGGGGTTGTGAGCGCTGGGGCAGCACTTCTGGTGCAGGGAGCCTTCAGCACAGTGACTGGGAGCCAGTCCTCAGCACGCTGCCCTTCACCTGAGCCCTGCATTTCCTGCCTCCTGATTTAGAGAAGGAGTGGGGGCTGTTGGTTCAGAACACTGGGGTGTGCCACTGCTGGGGTGTGACTGTGTCTTTACTGGTACACCGTTAAGATTTAGAGGATGTGTTCGATTCACACTCTTCACCACTCACAGTGTTGGTGTCTCAGTCAGGGTTTCTATTTCTGCACAAGCATCATGATCAAGAAGCATGTTGGGGAGGAAAGGGTTCATTCAGCTTACACTTCCACATTGCTGTTCATCACCAAAGGAAGTCAGGACAAGAACTCAAGCAGTCAGGAAGCAGGAGCTGATGCAGAGGCCATGGAGGGATGTTACTTACTGGCTTGCTTTCCCTGCCTTGCTCAGCTTACTTTCTTATAGAACCCAAGACTACCAGCCCAGGGATGGCACCACCCACAATGGGCCCTCCACCCTTGATCACTAACTGAGAAAATGCCTTACAGCTGGATCTCATGGAGGCATTTCCTCAAGGGAGGCTCCTTTCTTTGATAACTCCAGCTTGTGTCAAGTTGACACAGAGAACCATACAGTACAGTTGGTTTCCAAACTCCTTGTTCAGTGTGGCCTTGAGTCCCACAGTGACATTTGGTCCGTGGTGGGCTGTTCTGTGGAGCATGCTCTGGTGGGTTTTGCCAGCTACTTCTGTGTGTGCTGTCTGCAGAGAGCACTACCTTATCATTCTATGACGTGTGGCTGTTCATCCCTGCCTCAGTGCTGTGGCATGTGTGGCATGTGATCTTGGAGAAGGGCACGTGTACTCCGTGCTGGAGACTTAAGTGCCTGGCAGTTCCTCGTTGAGCAGTTACTGTTTTTCCAGTTGAAGGGACTGTTTACAAACATCTATAGAATGGTTTGCAAACTGTTGAGAATTACACTAGAGAACCAATAAGTTACTCATCTCCAGATTGTCCCTGGAGAGGTAATTGGGGAATGAATGCATCATTTATGGAGCAGAAGAATCTGCTCTTTGTTACATGTAAATGGCCTGCTTTGTTGTGGACTTCTGGTGTGTCCCTCCATACTGGCCCAGTTTTAGAGCCAGTGTGTGTTTAAGGCACATGGTATGGGGGTCTTCAGCACTTTTTCTGTGTGTACCACCTTTTCAGACATTGGACTAGGAAGTGATTCTGTGTGTGCTCGGCCCTCGTCACATCGGATAAAGTCGTTTGATTCCCTGGGATCCCAGTCTTCACACAGTAGGACTTCAAAATTGCTTCAGAGCCAGTACCGAAGCTTGGTAAGTAAGATGTTTTAGTATTTGATTGAAAGGCATTTGGGACATGAGGGGTCTGCAGAAGTACTGGGAGAGTGCTTGGGCCCATGCAGAATGTGGAGCACCTTGGTCTCCTGGTTTTGCAGGGTGGCTCCTGATGTGTGTGGTGATGTGTGCTTTTCGCTGGATTCCCTAGGATACTGAGCCAAGTGCTTTTGGACACTTGTTTATTTGGGTTTATCTTGAAGGCTGCAGCTGCTCATCTAGAGAGGTGAATGCTTTGACATCCAGCCCTCAGGTAATTGCTCGCTGTGCACATGAGTATGAGAATAAACAGCACAGTTATGCATAAGCCTGGCCACACAGAGAGGGCATGATGCAGGAGCCTGCTGCCGGGGGAACAGGGCAGGACCCAGGGAGTGGAGCAGGCTCTACACTGAGGATGCACAGCACTCAGAAACTCTCAGGGCTGTGTTCAGTTGTATCCTTATGTCTCTTTGTTTTTAACATTCCTGTGAAACCACCCAAACTTAGTGTTTGTGATGAACCACAACTCAGTCTAGTGAACTCCTTAAGACTCCCATTAGCAAACCTACAACTTCCTTTTTGAGTTAAGTTAGAGCACACGCTGAGGTCCTGTTCCCTTTGGAAGGATTTGCTCATCAGACTCACAGCAGGAGTGCTTCCAGTCTCACTGGAGACTCTGGGGAGTCAGGATGCCGTCCCACTGGCTGGAAAGACTCATGGTGGGGGCACCTGCTAATGCCTGCAATTCCCTTAGAGCAGGAGACTGAAGGCAGCTCTTTCTTTGCCTAAAGCCTGCCCCCTAAGTCAGCCCTCAGTGAGCTCTGGCTGCCCTGGGCCTGAGAATGGAGATGGCCCTTCCCTTTTCCCCTCCCCCTTGGAGGAGGAGAATTTGTGAGTAAAATCTGGAGTGAGGTGGTGGGGAGGCTCTCCGAGGCGGGTGTCTAGGGGAGGTTGCAGGCCCTGTCCCAGTGTTGCTGGTGGGGATGGCAGCCCTTGTTCCCCAAGAGGAAATGGGAAACTTCGCAGAAGAAGAAAACTCACAATTGCCATGGTGAAAGGGACAACAGGTATTTCTTACTTAGAGTCTAAGTGTGGATTTCTGACATATTCCTCTTATGTTTTTAAAAGCCAGTTTACTACTGTGCAGGTTACTCTTGCCATGGGCTGTACATGTGCCAGGAGCTTCGGATGAGGGTTTTCTCACGTGTGACACACACTCATGCTTTGTCTGTTGAACTCTACTGATGCTGTCAAGTGTCTGGGTCTGAGTGTTTATCCACTGATAGCCAAGTATGGCTGTAGTCCTCAGTGTGGCTCTCAGCACTGGCGGGGTTAGTGTGAGTATCCCTCCGATGGCCCTCATCTCCGGGAGGAATGACTAGGTTGTAATAGTATTTCCCCCTTTCTTGGAGCTGGGGACCCTAGACACTGGTGTTTTCCTGACACTGCTCTGGTACCAGTCTCCAAGTTGACAGAGCCTTCTCACATGGTTTTATTAGTACAGCATCCGTGGAAGATGCTCAGACTGCTTCAGTGTATTAGATTTCAGCCTCCTGGGCCATTTTCTAAACCACTGGGACATCTGAGAGTGAAATGCTCTTTCTGCTGGGTTAGCTTCCTTTCCTCTGGAGGTGCTCATCGTGGATCATCCATCAAGCACCCTTTTCTGAATGGAATGAAGTCTGCTGTGCAGTGGGGGACATCTGTTTTGTCTTTGACACTGTGGCAAGGGTTCCTGAGTGGTCCTGTGCCAGTCTGCTCTCTGAGTGGGTAGAGGGCCAGAAAATACCAGTGTGCCCAGTACTCCTGGCTAGTCTTCACAGATGCCAGTGGGCTGTGGTGACTGGGCATCCTTTCAGCCTTGGCTCATCCCAAGATGCAGGTAAAATGAGCCCACAGTGCAGTACTGTATCTGGTCCCTAGAGATATAGGTACAGATTTTACTTATTGACTCTGTTTCTGTAGCAGTGGGGAGAGGTTGGTCTAGGGGTTTGTCTTTTTGGTAGCTTGATGGTAGATTTATACTTTCCAGCCTCTCCCAGATCCTCACCAAGCTGGGTGGAGAAGAGAGAACACACACACGCACGCACGCACGCATGCACGCGCATACACACTCGCTAGCCAGCCCTTCTCTGTTCAGAGACCTGGAAGTGCTGTCTCTGAGCATCTCACCATCCAGGATGTGAGGTGGTGTTTTCCTGTTCCTGTTTCTGGAATAAATGCTTGTTAGAATCTGAAAAGGGTTATTTGTACCAATGGGCATGTTGCTTGGTGTAAGCTTGTAGTACTTTTTTGGAGATGAGTTTAGAAATATCTGTTAAAGTTTGAATGTTTTTATGAATGTCCCAGTACTAGAATTTAACATAAAGACTTGTTTATATTTGCAATGAAAAATGGATGTATGAATATTTTTAATGGAGCCTTTTGTAAGAGATGAGAGACACTGTGTGGCGTACATAAACAAGCATTGGGAATAACCTAAAAATCAGTGACTCAGTTGTACAGTGTGGCTTTACATAGTTGGAAGCACGTCCACGGTATAGAGATTAGTTTTCAAGGTAGAGAAAGGCACAGTGCAGGGTGGAGGTGGGGAGTGGGGCGGGGGTGGGGGGAGAGGGGGAGTGAGAGCGCGTATGCGTGCACGAGAGCGAGCAAGCCGAGTACAGGGTACCTGTGTGTCTGCCTGCCTGTAGGAGTGGAGTCTAGAGTTCCTTCTCGCCTGGACTGTAATCTGACAGGAGTCAAGGTGCACAGGGAGCTTTAAGCTTCTTAAAGACACTTTCCTGCTGTTTGTTTATTTTTGAGGCAGGGTCTTACTTTGTAGTGCTGGCTGGCTGGAACTCACCTTGTAGATCAGGCTGGCCTGGAACTCAGAATCACCTGCCTGTCTCTGCTCTTCCTCTGCCTTGTGCTGGGGTTAAAGACATGCACCACCATGCCTGGTGCTTTCCTGCTGTTGGAATTTGGAGCATTTATATAAATGTGTTGGCCATCTTTATGACAGGTAAGTGTAACTTTTCTCAGAAAATAGACCATACTTCATGGAAATTTCTCCCACTCCTCCCCACCTGTCTTCTAGGACATGACTGATAACACCAACAGCCAACTGGTAGTACGAGCCAAGTTTAACTTCCAGCAGACCAATGAAGATGAGCTCTCCTTCTCGAAGGGCGACGTCATCCATGTCACTCGAGTGGAGGAAGGAGGCTGGTGGGAGGGCACACACAATGGCAGGACTGGTTGGTTCCCCAGCAACTATGTGCGAGAGATCAAGCCGAGTGGTGAGTGGCTAAACCTGATTCTGGGAGGAGCCAAAGGATGTGAATGCTCTACTCTTGAGTGCCTGTTCTCCATTACGTGCAGAGAAGGCGTCTGGTCTTCAGTGAACGAGCTTCATCCTCTCCTGTACCTTGGGATGCTGGATAAAGGCCCATAATTATAAACTGGCTTTGCATTAGATCATGACATTTCCCTAATGTTTTCCTAAGAAAGACCTCTTAGGTCTCTTAATTGTTGTCTCTTGCTTTTTGAGACAGAGTCTATGGACATGATGTCCAGGTAATCTTGGAACTCCCGAGCTCAAGTGATTCTCCTGCCTCAGCCTTCTGAGTCGCCAGGTTCACAGGTGTGTGCCCCTGCAGCCACCCATGTGCTTGTTGTGTTGTCACCAGTCTGTGTTCTGTTATAATCGATGCTCCCAATGGCCTGAGCCAGGCTGTGTTTTATTACTGCCATTGATTGTGTTTTTTTTTACACCAGTTAGTTACAAGTGGGTAATTTCTGCCAATTTGTTTCCTATGAAAATGTGTTGATTTTCCCGTTTGCTGTTATTGACACTTTGTTCATGACAAGTCTTTCAGAGGTGAATAGCAGCTTTCAGCCCACTTTCAGTGCTGCTGAGCTGTGATTGGTGGCTTGGAGTTGAGAGCGCTCTGAGGCTAATGTTTAATGCTTGCGTGTCATCGTGTGAGGCTGGGAAAGTCCTGGAGCTGAGCGACTTGGGCCAGCAGCGTGAGTTTCTCTGTTCATGAGACTCAGTCGTGTTCTTCCTGATACGGCATCCTGGTTATTCTCTCGTGCTGGATCACTGCTTGTGTCAAGAAGAAGCCTGGGAAAGATGGCTACTCATTTTCAAGGGGCGTACCACATGTGTGTGTGCCTGCGCATGCGTGCGATCTTGCTTTCTTGTTGCCCTTGGTTAAGATTGTCTTTTTAAAATGCAAAACAAGTAAAAAGATGTTCTAGGCAGGGCCTTTGGGGGAGAGTCCCTCATGCTGTAAGCAGGGTCCCTTGGGCGTAGAGAGCTGCTCAGGAGAGGCAGTTGTTCATGCTGGCTTGTCTAAGGCATGTGGCTGTTTCTGCAGTCTCTAGTTTGAATTGCTGTAGTAGGAGTATCTCGTGACATTTTTACTTCTCAGATACTTCTCCTTGCAGAATTTGTAGTTCACCTAGCACAAGAAATGCCACTAGATGGGCATGGAGGTCCCAGAGTCCTTTTCACGTGACTTCTGGAAATAATTCAAATAGATATAAACTTCATGTTGTTTCTTGGCGGCATGCATAGAGTGTGCCTTGCATGTGGGGTTGCTGCTGCACTTTGGGTGTGGAGTGTGGGGAAAGAGGAAGCTTCAGGAAGGGCCAGTGCTGTGTGTGAAGGCCAGTTCCTTCAGGCCACTCTCAGTCCTATGCTTATGTCTTATTCCTGAGTTGGTGTTTCTGTTCCAGTTTCAAGTGTGCCCAGGCTACCCTGGCGTCAGAGATGTACGTTGGGTGCTGGGGATGTGCTCAGTGCTGGAGCACATACCTAACTTGTGTGTGTGGCTGCCGGGTGTGATCCACAGCACACCCTCTTCAGGAGTACTGTCTTCAGAGAGGCAAGTTGAAGTCATAGTTTTTGTGCCAAATTGAGACCTACAGGTTTTTTTTTTTTTAACCTTTTTTCCCCTTTATTGGATATTTTCTTTATTTACATTTCAAATGTTATCCCCTTTTTAGGTCTCCCCTCTGGAACCCCCCCATCTCATCCCCCCTCCACCTGCCTCTATGAGAGTGCTCCCCCACCCATCCACCCGCTCCTGCCTTCCAGCCCTGGTATTCTCCCACACTGGGGCATCTAACCCCTTAGGCCCAAGGGCCTCTCCTCCCACTGATGTCCAACAAGGCCATCCTCTGCCACATATGTGGCCAGAGCCATGGGTTCCTCCATGTGTACTCTTTGGTCGGTGGTTCAGTCCCTGGGTTCTCCAGTCTTGCATATTACTGTTATCCTGAATGTCCTCTACTTGACAGTGAGATAGGAAAGTGGCCTCTCTTGGGAATAGCTCCCGCTTGCAGTAGTCTCTTAGTATGAGTTGATTGTAAGAAAAGTTAAACCAGTCTGATTCTAAATACTGGTCGTTCAGGCTGAATGGTGTGAAAACACATTATAAAAAACATCTTAACAATGTCTTTGTAGCCAACAATTGAGTCCTAGAATTAGACAGTCACAGTTTGGTATTGTATTTTCCAATAGTTTATTTGGTGTTGTAATTGTGGGATTGGATTCCTTTTGTAATTTATAGTTGGTGCTTAGTGTTCTGAGCACAAAGCTGCCGATTTGAAAGCACCCTGCCTGAAGCCTGTGAGCGCCACTCCTCACTGAACAAAAGCCCTGGTCCAGTTTCTTGGCTGTACCTTTGTCTTTTGCATCTCATTTTGGTTTGACTTACAGCTTTTGTGCAAACAAAAAAAGCCAAAGGCTGCTTCTGAAAGAAGTTTTCTCCCTCCCTCCTCAGCTGTTCTGCCTTTCTGGAAAAGGATGACAGGACTGTCTCCCTCTTGTGGTGAGACAGCCCACGCCTGGCTTGTTTTCAGTAGTTTCTTTTTGAACACAGACCATGACCAAAAGTAACTTGGGGAGTAAAGGACTATTGTGTTCCGTATCCTAACCATAAAGGCAGGCTCTCAAACAGGCAGGGACCTGGAGGCAAGAACTGAAGCAGAGGCCATGGATGGAGAGCTGCTTACTCAGTGGATGGAAGCAGTTTCTTTAATGAGAATTTTTCTTTCAGATGGCCTTAGCTTGTGTCAAGTTGACAAACTTCCCAGCACAGGCCCATCAGGAGTCTGTAAGAATCTGTAACTGGCAAGCTATACTGTATGTAGCTTCTGGTATGTACAGTGCATAGTTGGTATAAAGGAGCAGAGTTGTTACGCAGCTTTTATGTGTACCATTTTTGGATATGTAATATGTACAGATTTCTATTGTGTTTTATCCACACAAGCAGTGTGTGTGATTAGCACACACATATATCCCTCAGTTCAAGGGAGATGGGAGGAGGAGGCAGCAGGTTCTGGGGGCCAGTGGTACTGGGTTTACTGTTGCCAAGTGAATGTCGAGGCACAGGTCAGGTGTTGTCAGTATGATTCTGTGCTTGTGGCCACAGATGACTATCCTAGGGGCTGGTCTGGGCTGCTGAGAGCAGACCTCGATGGTCAGATGCTCACCGGGACCTGTGTTACATGGAGCGTCCTGCTTGCTCAGTGCTCTCAGGTGATTGCGTCCATACGAGGTGTATGCTCAGTGCTTCTTCCTCGCAGTCTCTGGGCCAGCTAATAGAAACATCAAGGCTGCTTTTCATGATTGTTGTCATCAAAAGGTCCTGTTTTGCTTACTGTACCAGGTCCAGGATGACTCTGCCCCTTCTCTGACCAGGAGTACTGTGATCTCTACCCTTTGGGCCTGTCCGTCCCTGTCCTTTCAAACATACATCTGTGCTGATATTGAGTGTGCGGACACTTCTGTGTTTGGAGTGAGCAGTGGCTCTTGGGTCCTCTGGCTGTAGACCTGCTTGCTTCTAGCAGAGGCTCTGTGAGGTCTCTCTGGCTCATGGCCTTTGAGAGCTGATAGGAAAATGTGTTAGGACACATGGTCACAGAGTTCCTGTCCACCCTGTTCTCTGTAGCAGTCCTCAGAGGGAGAGGACAGCTGACCTACTCTTGCTGGTTCTTGTTCATTAACATTATAGCCTGAAACTTGATTGTGAAAAACTTTCTCTTAGTTCTTGTAGTAAATACTGAATTTTATTGACTAGGGTGTTGCCTTCTGAGGTTTAAATAAAAGAAGAGAGAAGAGAATTTAGAAAATCTTCGCTTTGACATTGCCTTTGTAAGCTGTGCTGGGCCATGGACTCATGGGTGTGCTTTCTTCAAGGGTTAAGGTCTGCCTGTGGAAGGGATGGGTCTCAGGCAGAAGTACTAGGGTTCCACTTGGTTTACTTACACTTAGGAAATGATTCGTTCTCTGGGGTGATTTTCCATTTTATAACCAGAGCTTCTTCAACCAGAAGGAGACTTTCTGCTTTGTCATTTCTTTCAACTGTCTGAGAAAACATGACATTGAGGTACTGCAAGACCATGTAGGCAGGCCGTCCCATGGTGGGCCCAGCGTTAAGGCTCGTGAGTTCTCTTTGGGCATTTTGGGTTACTCTTGTGGTTGAAAACATACTGGGGTGCCAGACAGGCAGTTGGCTTTAGGACCTGTAGCCGGGGAACGTTGGGCATGGAAATCGTCTTGAGAGCCTGGTGCTATGAGATGGTAGGGGAGGAAGTGTGGGCAGAGAATAAGAGAGCCATGGAGACTGGACAGGTACTACCTCACACTCAGAGGGATAGTATCCCTCTGCTCAGTGACCAGAACTGACACAGCAGGATTATTACAGGGGAGCAATAATCCATGTGTCTGGGGTGAAAATGTGCCAGTGTCTCCTCCCATCCTGACCTGGAGAGTCAGTGATGGTGAGATGGACCCACAGAGTCTCAGCTACCTCTCAGAGCCAACAACAGGCAGACTGTCTGCCACAGACCATCAGCCCTGAGACCAGTAGATCCACCCCCTTTTTTTCCCCCAATAGGTAAACTCCCCCATCCCAGAGAGCAAATAAGGGCCATGCACATGGAAGCCCTGCTCAATACAGACAGATGGACGACACAGAACACTGCTGCTTACATGCCTTCTCTCAGTATAGTGGGATTCTGGATGGTATGAGGTGGCAGCATCCTAAGCATAGACCACTTACAGGCGTGCTGCAAGCCCAGGCAGAGTCTTCCCCTCATGTGTCTGCACACATGTTGGTTGTTAGAAGCCTGTCACCTGCCACTGTTTTAGCATGTGGAATTCCCAGAGCTCTGGGTCTTGGTGTTTTGAGTCCCTTATATACCTGCTAACATTTCTCTACTTCTGTTTGGAGAACATTTTATATTTATGACCCTGTGAGGCTGTAGGTATAGCTGAACTCTTCCTGGCACTGCCAAGTGTAATTTCTCATATGCTTCCACCCCAGCCTGGGAGAAGGGGGAGGGTGAAAAGTGCAGTAACGGAGCCCATGGCTCTGTGATCTTGTATCCCCAGTGTGAGGAAGTGGCCTGCTCCTCAGTGGCTGTGTGAGGCCCTTCTGTCACCTTCTCGGGTTGGTTTTTAGGTGAGGCTTTGGCGTGTAGGCCTGGTGTGATTGTTACCTTGGCTTCGACCAATAAAGTGTCCTTCTATTTTTTTAATTGCAGAGAAGCCTGTGTCACCCAAATCAGGGACCTTGAAGAGCCCTCCCAAAGGGTTCGATACGACTGCCATCAACAAGAGCTATTACAATGTGGTGAGTAACTGCAGACAGCATCTCACGTGTCCTAGAACAAGAAGGCATGTACTGCACACACACAGGTCTGCTGTCTTGTCACAGTCTGGTGTTATGACTATTGAGTGTTTAAAAGTAAGGTTTTAAAAGGTGTAGTGCATGATTTAAAATCCTTACATACTTCAGGGGCCAGTAGGACTGGTTGGAGTGGATTAGATATCTTTTGGTTTTATAGGTTCTGGTTTGTTTCATTTTTTTGCTCTTGTATTTCTTGAGATTACTGTGTCTATCAATGTACATGAAGTTAGAGGCATCACCTAGACCAGTGGTTCTCAGTTTGTGAGTTGTGACTTTCACAGGGGTCACCTAAGGCCATTGGAAAACACAGATATTTACATTACAATTCATAACAATAGCAAATTACAGTTATGAAGTAGTAACAAAATGGTGTTATGGTTGGATCACTACAACACGATGAGGCACTTTGTTAAATGGTTGAGAATCACTGCTCTAGAGTCTAAACAGTAGATGGGTGTTAGTTATAATGTGGTGCCCATTGACTCTCCTGCCCTGGTCTTGCCGGCCTTCAGCTGCCTGGGCTGAACTCTGACATGTGATAAGTGCTGTCAGCTCTTGGGTCAGGTCCCTGTGGTGTGCACTCAAGCTAGCTGAGGTGCTGATGGCGTGTGTGGGGCAGTGAGAGGGGTACATGTTCTGATGTGGTGTGTGGGGCAGTGGAAGGGGTACATGTTCTGGCTCTAATTGTCCTTGCTGCTCAGCCATGGAGTGGTTGGGAGACGAGCAGTGACTCGACGTGCAGTATGATGTTGATACTGTAGTGTTGGCCATGCGATGTGAGGAGAGTCTGTGATGAGCCTTTGGGTACCTGCTGAAGTCCTGTCGAGGTCTCCATGCTACCAGGCAGTACGTTTAGAACAGAATGCATGGCAGATTCTGTTTGCAGGCAGGTATCCTGGTCGTTTCTGAGGATGCTCATGAGATCCTAGTCCAGTGACCGGGTCATGCAGTTTTACAAGAGGCATGCTTGTGACAAGACCTACTTGCTCTGAACTTGATGTCTCCTGACAGTGAGACTCCTGGCTCCACCCATAGCACGACAGGCATCTTTCCCATTAGGATTCAGGAAGGACTTGGATGTCCTACTCTGAAACCCTTCCCAGTCTAGGATGTGTCCTCACTCATCACTTAGCACGCTTCCCTTCCGAGCACATTGTGTTGCTGAAGGAAGTAACTGTGATGTCTAGTGTGGAGGGAACGCAGGGTGACTTTCCCTGTGTACTTATGTAGACTGAGTGACTGTAATCTACCAATGTCCGAAGCAGACACGGAAGCTGCAACACTCTTGTGTTTTCTTTTGTGTTCCTGAGTGGCATTGGCCTTATCCTCTGCTCCCTGCAGCCTCTTGAGTGGTGGTCCAAAGAAGAAAGAGAGGCTGGTGCAGGCACTGCCAGCCCAGGTCTTGCGTCATCTGATCGTTTGCCTTTTACTTTGATCAAGATTTCTTTTATAGTCCACATCTCTAGTTACTTTTCTGTTCCTTTGACAAGACACTATGACCAAGACAACTTACAGAGGGAACTCATCGCTGGGTTCACAGTCGCAGAGGGCTACAGGCTGGGATCATCATGTGAGGAGCATGGTGGAGGAGCCAGGCAGGCATGGCACTGGAGCAGCAGCCGAGCTTACTCCTTGATCCTCAAGAAGGAAAGAGGGAGGGGGGAGTGGGGGAGGGGGAAGGCTCACACTAACTGGCATGGCCTTTTGGAACCTCAAAGCCTGCCTGCCCACCTACCTTCTTCAACAAGGCCATGCCTCCTAATCCAAACTGAGGAATGAGCATTCAGGCATGAGACCGTGGAGGACGTTCTCATCCCATGACCTTGGGAGTCTGACAGGTGAGCTTGGAGAAGCCTGCAGCATGAGTCACTGGCTCTCCTGGGAGTGCCTCACTTCTTGTGTCCTAGCCACAGTTTCTGGGGAAGTTGGACACCTGCTAGCTCCTCCAACACACTTCTTCATGCTGTTTCTGTGTAATTGCTTGTGTTATGTGGGCCAGGATGACACAGGCTGCAGTTTCAGGAGGCAGCAGGAGCCCAGCATGGTGAGTGAGGGAGGGAGTGAGCTAACCTAACCCCGGGGAATGCCAGAGACCTCCTGACTTAAAAAGTCCCTCAAAGAGAAGTCTCGAGTGATAGTGTTGGTGGCTGGGTGTGTTAGGTGATGGGTAGGCAGCGTTTCTTACTACCTAGCTCAGAATTGTCATAACCCAGAAGAGTCCTTTGTGTAAGAAGAAGCAGGGAGGCTAGGTGTCTTGCTATAGACAGTAAGCTGCTTAGCCAGGGCTGGAGTGCAGCTCTGCCTGAGTCCACATAACTAGTGCCTGACTGCACAGTACAGTGTGTGTGACTCACAGGGGGCATGAGTGTGGGCAGCAGTGTGTGCCCCTGAACACTGCTCTTCTGACATGGATTCTCTGGACCCACTTTTGTCTGGTAAATCTTTTTTTTAAATGTTATTTTCCTTATTTAAAATAATTTATTTTTATTTTATGTGCACTTTTTTTTTTTTTTTTTTTGCCTGCATGTATGTCTGTGTGAGGGTGTCGGATTCCCTTGAACCAGAGTTACAGACAATTGTGATGGGTGGTGGGAATTGAACCCAGGTCCTCTGGAAGGGCAGCCAGTGCTGTAATCTCTGAGCTGCATCTCTCAGCCCTTTATCTGGTCAAACTTTATCATGTCTCTTCCAAACTTAGTAGAGTCCTGAGTTAGGAATACTGTAGAAAAACTATTTGCTTTAAAAGGTAGATATTAAGGCACATTTGTCTGTCAATTAAGTAGGTTCTAGATGTCAGGAGGTTATTAAAGGCAAGAAAATTCTGTGGACACATGAGCCCCTGAGTTTGGATCCCTAACGTCCATGAGGAAGCCAGGTGAGTGCCAGGGAGGGGAGACAGTGGCTCTCCAGAGCTCACTAATGAGCTGGCTCCCTGGATGAATCTGTGAGTTCCAGGTTCCTTCCAAATCTCAAAAACCTAAAATGGAAAGTGCTTGAGGAAAACTCACATAGGAGTACACATACATACCCACACAAACACACAAAAGTCGGAACTCCATGGAGGTATGTGGTACGGGTGACGTGTAGGATAGATGAGGTATTTCACTTGCCCTTGGATGTAAACTAGGCTTGTATTGTGAACGTCCAGGTTTAGTTTACCTTTGGGAGGGTCTTAGGGCAACGACCTAATGCCTTGTGTTCTTATATGCCAGTCAGATATTTTATACATGTTTAATTCTTTACAGTGCTGAGGATGGAGTCCAGGGCCTCACACAGGCTAGGAAGCATTCTTGTCCCTGAGCTACACATACCTCCAGCCCTGTAGATGAGTTATTTTTAAAGGACACACAAGACATCTCAAGTCTGAGATGCCAAGTGTTCCTTTAACTGCCTCCCATGAAACCAGCGCCTGTGTCTGCACAGTGTGGGAGTTGGTTTCTTTCAAGGCGGAAGGTCTTAGGGACGTTTGTGTGGCTGCCGAGGGTGCCCGCCCTCCTGGGTGGCACTGTGTATGACTGGACAGCTCTGTGTCTCGTGACTCAAAGCCAGCCATGCCGCCTGGGGTTTTTCCTTTGGCCTTCTTCAGCACTGTGGGTCACAAAGTCTGCATCTCCTTGAACACTGCTATGTTCTGGGTTCCCAGGCATGGTATGATGGAGCTGTGTCCACTGGGGTGAGGTCCATGGGGTCCTGCAGCAGCCAGCATGTGCCTGAGGCGCAGAGAGGAGGAAAGGTGAGGCTAGTGACTGGCAGACTCAGGCCAGGTAGGGTGATGAGGCTACCTAGGTCAAAGAGCACAGAAGCCCCCTGGGCGAGGGCGAGGGCGAGGGCGAGGGCGAGGGCGAGGGCGAGGGCGAGGGCGAGGGTGAGGGTTTGGTGGCACTGTTGTAGGCAGGTGAGTGGGTGTGTGGCTCTGTGTTCCTGTGCAGACACCAGTGTATCTTGTCTGTCTTCTGGGGAGTGTCGAAGACTCAGTAGGTGTCTGCAAGTAGTATGTGGTACTGCTGGTCAGCAGTTGGAGTGGAGCAGCATGGTGCGCTTGCTTCTGTGGGGCCGTGGGTAGTTTGGTGGCATTCCCTTGGGAAGCCTTGGTGTGCGTCTTCACAGCTGTGCTCAGGCTGTGGCTGAGGAAGGCGCAGTGTCCTGGGGTCTCTTGAAGTGCTCTTCCTCTGCTCTTCACCTTGGGAGGATGTTAGGATTTGAGGGTGGGTCCTGCTCATGTCTCCACCCTGAGTGGCAGCATTGTCACGGAGCTTCCCTTACACATCCTGGGACGATCCTTTTCTCTTCAGACCTGACGCTGCTGGTGGCTGCTCTCTTGATTTGTCGCTTTTTGAGAACTGTGTCTGGTTTACGTGACTGTCTCTGGAGCGGTATCTGCAGTCAGTGTGCTTCTGTCCCCAGGCCTTTGACACTTGGGTTCAGTGAGTATGTCATAGCAGGACATTGTCAATTTGGGTGCACCATCTAGATTTCCCCACAAAGGAATGAACTCCCTGCATGGTCCCTCCCCCTCCTGGCTGTCTCCCAGCTGTTTCCATGAATAAGTCCATTCAGGAGGAAGCCGGAGTTGGGCATCTGTTGGAGACAGAGCCTGTGGTGTTTCATCTTGGGGCTGCGTGTATGAGCTGCTTGTGATGCTTCATCTACTTAGGGCTCCTTAGCGTTTACAGAGACAGCACTGAACTAACGAGCAGCTCAAGTGTTTAAACTCAGATCATCAGAATCACGGTCAGAAAATGAAGTGTTGTCATCTTGACACCCCTTGCAGTCTGATGAGTTACGAGGCATGTGTGGGCTTTGTGAAGCAGCAAGCACACGCATTCAGAAAGTGCTCAGAAGGCACACACTGTGTGACCTAGTTAAAACAGCCCTGACTGTCTAAAGGGTGGGATGGAAAGGGCAGGGAAGAGATTTCCCTCTCTGGTGGGGGTGGGGGGCCCTGTATGTAGATCTCTGATTTCCACCCTTTAGGCTGGAGCTGCCCTATGAGGCTAGTGACAGAGGGACCCACTGTCACTTTTTGGCTCTGCAGTTCACCAGATGTTAAACATGGAAGGAAGTAACTGCTTTGAAAAGGAGACTTTGTGTGTATGTATGGGAGTGGGTTGGGGAGGTGTCCTAGGTCTTAATTTCAGGGATGTGGGCTACCAGGGGCTATGTTCCTATTTCTTACTCCCAGCTACCCCCATCTCTACCCCCTGTCACCCCCCTCCCATTTATTTGGAAACAGCATATGCTGTTTGCCTATTGCTACTCATGTTGGCTTTGAACTTGCCGTAGAGGTAGGGCAATCCTTAAATTTGTGATTATCCTGCTGTAGCCTCCTAAGTGGCTGAGACGACAGGTATGTGCATCAGGCCCAAGTAAAGGACATGTTCTCCTGGGGTTAAAGAGTACTGTACCCTAAGTTAGCTGCCAAGTGCCAGGACAGGGGTCAGTAGGACAGGGGTCAGTGCTATAGGTCTTGGCCTTCAGGAGATCCATCTCTTCTGCCCTGCCTGGTCAGGTGCCTGTGGTGTTGGCGGATTCCGGTGGGAAGCATTCGTTTAAGTTCATCTGTTTGGAACTGTGTTTGTCTGGAAATTTTAGGAGTTAGTAGTTTTTGCTGAATTTGTTTTACTAACACGCTATTTGGAACTTTTAAAATTTGAGTTAGTTTCTACTTACTCTGCTATCCTTGAGATGAATAAATGTCTAAAGATTTTTTGCTTTCATAGGCCTTTTATCTTCAATGCATGTTGTGTGGGGGATGATCCAGGACATCACACTGTCTGATGAAAGTCTCTGTTTCCCATACATTTATTTCAGTGTTTTAGATCCAGTCAAGAATAAAGTTCATATATTAAATTGGGATATGTCTTACATCCAGGTTAAGTGTCCATCACCTCAGTGCTTGGGACCAGAACTTAATCAGATTCTGGAGTTTGGGGGATATTTGCATAGACGTCACTGGTTTAAACATTCGTAAACTCAAACTCTGAAATGGTCCAAAGTGTAACCCTCACAGCATCATGGTAGTCTCAGAAAGTCTCATACTCTTGACCACTCTGGGTGTGGGCTGTTTGCTTAGGGATGCTCTGCTGCATACAACAAGGACGGGTAGGTCTCATCTAGTTCACTGAGCTTCAGCAAGTGTGCTGACCCAGGTAGCCGTGTGCCCAAGGTAGAATTCAGAGCCCGTCTGTCCCCCGCTCTTGTCTGCCTGTCATTGTAGCTTAGTTTCCTGTTCTTAGACTAGCTGGGTGATTTTTGTGCATTGTACTTGGTGGTGGCTTTTTCTGCACCATACAGCTTTTAGAGACACACATCGCCCATAGGTGCTTTGAGATTGTCTACAGTCTGTCCTTTGTAATTTAAGTTGACCTTGCCTTGCTTGTTCAAGGATGGAATGCGCTTTCACAAAATCTAGGGATGCCTGTTGCCAGTAAGACAGAAGTCAGATCTCTGGCCTTCATAGTTCGTCACCTAGGGTTAGTGGTTAATAACCGCAAAAGAGTAATGCCAGTAAGTGCGTTAGTATTCCACACTGGCAACAAACTGACTCGCTCCAGCTTATAACCGGTGTCAGATGCCTCTTGCTGTGTGAGTGACAGTCCATTACTCACCGCAGGTGCTACAGAACATCCTGGAAACAGAACATGAGTATTCGAAGGAGCTGCAGTCTGTGCTGTCCACCTACCTGCGGCCCCTGCAGACCAGCGAGAAGTAAGTGGGACAGAATGTGTAAGTAAGTGGGACTGCCTGCTGGCTGGTCCCCCTCAGTGTGTGTCTGCAGAGGGAGGAGGTGAGGTAGTGGGTGGAGGTCAGGGTGCCTGCTTGCTGCAGGTACAGCGTTGCGTTGTTCATCAGACTGGGCCCTCCCTCAGTAGCGCTTTGTGGTAGGAAGTCAGGACTGAAGTCAGACCGCTGACAGTCTTCTACTTTGATTTTTCTTGGCCTTAGGTTGAGTTCAACAAACACTTCATATTTAATGGGAAATCTGGAGGAAATATCTTCCTTCCAGCAAGTGCTTGTACAGTCCCTGGAAGAATGTACGAAGTAAGTAAACGGCTGAGAGCTTACAAATACATAAGCGTTTAGTTGGTATCGAAAGTGTCAAGTTTAACATAATTTTAGAATTAACAATTCTGAAGATAAAAGCTAGTTCTTTTTTTCTTTAGGTAGTTTTGTAGTGGAAGCTGTGAATTAGGCTGGTTGGGTTTTATGACACGGTTTTTAGCTTGGGAAAGACTTGAGGAGAGCAAGAGTTTAGCTGATGGTGGAAGAGGGCACAGCATGGCTGGTCAGGGGACAGGGGTGACCGACCGGCTGACCAACTGACAGGCTGGCTGGTGGCTGAACCGTTTACATAACGTGTGCTGTGGAGGGTGGCTTTTTCCGGTGTGGTCTTCAGGTTTTCTGTTAATCTGGCCTGCAGGTAGCCGTGTATGGTAGCCGTGTATGGTAGCCGTGGATGGTAGCCGTGTATGGTAGCCGTGGATGGTAGCCGTGGATGGTAGCCGTGGATGGTAGCCGTGTATGGTAGCCGTGTATGGTAGCCGTGTATGGTAGCCGTGTATGGTAGCATGCCTGGGCTAGTAGAAGTGACCATAGGTTACTTTCCATATAAGCCCTTTACTTACTGAGTTCCTAACATGTGCCTGGCAGTCGTAGGTTTATTCATTCATTAACTCCCTTAAAGGATTACCTGAGAGAGAGGTGCGATTTAAGATAAAAACTGGGGACAGAGTAGTGGACTAGAATGCAAAGCAGTGGCCTGGCTCCCTCTCCACAGTGAGAAGTGGCCACTGATTCTGAGATGACGCACCCCGCCTCCTCCCAGGGTCTCTAGAGCTGCTTCTAACTCAGTTTTGGTGGTTGAGTGTTCTCAGAATGTGTTTGGCCGTCTGTAAGCTCTCCGCTAACACGTTTCTGTTGACAGGATGCCTTTCTTAGGACTCACTGTAGTCCCGCTAGATGATGTAAAGAGTGTCCCCCGTTCAATCCCAGTGACACTGATAAGGGAGTGTTAACTGTGGCTTATTAATTTGCTTCTATAAAAAAATGTGTTCTGGGGCCAGAGGTGACTAGGTGGATAAAGCTGCTTGCCACCAAGTGAGAGGACTTGAGTTCTGTCCCAGCACCTGCCTACACAAGAGACCTCTGGTCTCTCCACAGGGCTGTGGTGTGTGCACAGACACATATGTGTACACAAGTGTAAATATTTTTAAATAAATTCTGAGAATCTTCATTGTGTCTTAAAAGGTTTCAAATAAAATGTACAGAAGTTTAGAATTTCCTTGCATTTTATTATGAAAAAACAACAATTTGTTAAAATAAAACCTCACAAATTGTTCACTTTGGGGATAACGGGGATGTTATTGAACTAAATACTCAGTGTGGTGATGACTCGTGTCTCCTAATAGTAAAAGCTATCCCAGCACACCAGCTCTTGTTCGTTGTGGAGTACAGACTGCTGCTGTGTGTTTGCCTAAATTTTGAGACCAGGGCCTGGAGTTGATAACATTGCCTGTTCTTGCTGAGGACCTAGGCTGTTCCTAGCACCCACATAGCAGCTCACAACCATCTGTAACCCCAGTTCCAGGGGGTCCAACTCCTATTTTTTGGCCTCCACAGGCAGCCATGAGGTACACAGGCATATATGCCAGCAAAACACCCATACATATAAAATGTTAAAAAAAAGAGAAAATGGTGACAAGATCTTGATAAGGTACCAGGCCAGAGCTAAGTCTGTAGTCCAGGCTACCTTCGTGTCTTTTGTGAGTGGGATCATAAGTGTGTAGCATCAGGTTACAGAACTCAGGGTGCTCCTACTGTAGGAAACCAAGGCAGAGATTTGGGGTGAGGCTCCAAGCCCAGTTTTGAGCTGCTTTTGTCTTGAAGCAGGGTGTCACGTCTGCTGCTGGCCTGGCCTAAGGCAGAGTGGCAGTAGAGACAGCTTCTTGGAAGAGACACAGCTGGAGTCTGGCGTTGGAGTTTTAGAGCCAGCCCTCCCCCAGCCTGTTTGTTGAGTTGAGTCTGTGCTGTCTCAGACCCTCTGTATGGCTGAGGCTGTGGTTCACACTCCTGCAGTCTCCTAGTCCTCGCCTCACTTAGGAAGTCCTAGGGAAGCATGGCTGCCTGCCGGCTAGCCTGGGAGGGCCTATGCTGCTTGTGCTACCTCTGCCTGCAGGCTGGTCACTACTGGGTGCCACCTCTGCTCCTAGACTTTGTCTGCAGGAAGTGTCTCTTGAACCAGGAGCTTCCCACCTGTTTCTTTCCTCCTTGTCTTTCTCTTATCAGGCAGGTATCTGGTCATCGAGTCAGTTGAAGGCAGAGAGTGAATGAATTTTGAGAGATCTAATGAGTTGCATAAATAAAACTCAGGTTATTGTTTTAGGTTTTTATTTTGTTAAAAAAAATCTATATTTTATTTGTGTGTGAGTGTTTTGCTTGCATGTATGTGTGTGTTCTAGGTGTGTGCCTGGTGTCAGCAGAGGTCAGAAGAGGGCATTGGAGTCTGTGAAACTGGAATTACAGAGGTTTGTGAGCCTCCATGTGGGTACTGGGAACCAAACCTTCCCAGGCACATCTCTGGATGGTTCTGTGGTACAGCCCAACCTCCTCCAAATAGCTGATGGGTGCCTAATGAAAGACTACAAACATGCTCTGCTCTCCCCCATCCACACAAAGAGCTAGGGCCTGTCTGAGAGCAGAAGGTTGGCTTAAAATACACTGTCTCCCTCCCTTCTTGCAGGAAAGACAATTAAGATATCCACATATTAATCCATCCATCCATCTATTCACCCATCCACCCATCCACCCATCCACCCATCCACCCATCCACCCATCCACCCATCCACCCATCCACCCATCCACCCATCTATCCATCCATCCTGAGGCTGGAGAAATGACTCAGTAGTTAATAGTTAAGAGCACTTGTTGCTTCTGTAATGGGTCTGGGTTTGGTTCCTGAGGGAAAACCAGAGCAAAGATAATATCCTCACTGTGGCAGGCCCAGCCTTCTTCCCAGGGCCCATATGCCTCCTTTCTGGTTGGCCCTGTTGTCTTCCTCTGTTTGACTGTTTCTAAAGGGGTGTGTATTCTGGGCAGGCAAACAGCAGGGGTCTGGGTTCCAGTGTTGCTATGTTGAGTCTGTGTAGCACTGACAGCTTTGGGTGGTGGTTGCTAGAGTCTGACGTGAGATGCCGTGCTGTCTGGGTTAGGGATTACCCATGAACTACTTCCTGTATGGACACTGGCATCTGCCTTGGCCATTTTGGCCAGTTATTTTGGTTATTTCTTTGATTTGCCTGTGCTTGTGTCTTTTCCATTTTGGACCTTTGGTGTGGTGCACAGCATTATGTACCTTGGTCGTGTACGCTGCTTTCTATTCTGGATTCCTGGGACTCCATTCTCCTACTGTCTGCTGTCTGTTTTCTTGTCACTGCTTTGTGTTGTGTTTTATTTGCACTGCAGGGGATTGATCTCAGAGCCTTAACTGTGCCTAATACATGCTCTGCTCATCGCCTGACTCCCAGCCCTGGGTCACAAATCCTCCCCTGAAGTCCTCAGTTGTCTTAGGCTTTAGATACAGTATCCTTGTTACTTTTCTCAGGAGCAAGTTATAACTCAGATAATTTGATGCTTTCTGAACATAGTCTAGTCTGTCTTCTTTTTAGCCTTGTGCCATTTTGTTAGCTTTTGCTCTTTTCTTGTCTTTTCTCTTTTCTTTTCTTCTCTTTTCTTTTCTCTTCTTTTCTTCCTCCCTCCTTCCTTCCCTCCCTTCCTCTCTCCCTTCCTCTCTCTCTCTCTCTCTCTCTTTCTCTCTCTCTCCCTTTCTTTCTTTCTTTCTTTCTTTCTTTCTTTCTTTCTTTCTTTCTTTCT